>NC_080632.1:4734606-4979606 GCF_027887145.1 Ammospiza caudacuta | reverse complement strand
AGCACGGTGGAGGGAATGCCTCTCCATCTGCAGCAGCTTCTTGCTTGCTAAAAATTCTCCCAATGTTCCTGTGTCATCTCCTGCCCTCTTTTCCTCTTGCTTTTTTTTTTTTTTTTGTCCACCAGGAACCCGTGCAGCTGCTCTTGCCCAGGGTTGCTCCTCTGCAGCCCCAGTTTGAACCAGAGAACACAGGGCAGCAGGGAGCAGCAGCCCTGGGGTTTGGCTGGCTCAGGGCTACCATCAAAATCCTTCAGATATGAGTAGTAACAGTGAGCAGATCAGCATCTGGTTGTTGGTGAGATCACCTCAGAGTAGGGATTTATGCAGCAGCCTGATCCCTCCTGCACGGTTACTCTCAGGGCTGCCAGAGCCACCTTATCCCAGCGAGGAAATTACTCCAATTTCTAGACTGTCATTTCAGAGCTGCCAGGTCAACCTTCTCACCACACCAGTAACAGATAACGATTGGAAGGGGTCTAAACACATCAGGCTCGATGGGTTGGGACAGTTTTAGATAGCAAGCTGAGTAAGAGCTTTCAGAGCCAAGGCAGTATCCTCTGCATCCTCATGACTCCAGCCACGTCAGCCAGCCCTCACATGTGAATGTGCCTGACTGTCAGCCAGAAATCTTCCTGATAACCCCTTGACTCCCTTCACGGGCAGTTTTGGGATCACGTGACAAAAGAACAGGAGAAGCTTTCTTTGATCAGTCTTCAAATATGCCATTAACACTATTTTTCTTTTTTTGTAAATACAAGTTTGACTCTGTGTGCCTGAGATCAACGGGAGTTTTGCTTCTCATCTTCATGGGATTTTTGGAAGGGCACTTAGCAATTCCTGTGCCTCTGTTCACCAGCAACTTCAGCAAGAAAGTTTTTACCAAGTGCTGGCACTACATGGGACAAATAAGGAAAGAAGCTAGAAAACCTTGGGCTTGATATACAAGTGGCCCAGTTGCCTCCAGAAAGAAGTCCTGAAATGGGAAACTTCAAGTGCCCCAGACTGCACAAACCTAGCCAAGTGTTGTTGGCCACAGTGTGACACATTCCCCCCTGAAAATGTTTGCAAGACCAGGGCAATTATCACTTCAGCTCTGTGAGCTCTCACTACTTGACTGGCCTTGCAGAATGATGAAGTGTAGCAGAGTCCATGCAAGAGCAGTTCAGATCAAGATTCAGGTCAAAAAGTGTTTTTCGTCACCTGGAAACAAAAACTAACAGAGCCAATACTGTGGATTATACAGGTGAGTGTTCCTAAATGAGCCTCGTTCATTAATTCTTCCAAACAGCAAGCATGCAATCAGGTCAGGGAGAATTGCTAACCTGAAACAATAATTATGATTTGCCTTTTGTGATTTAGCAATTAATTAGCATATGACTAGTGAACATTAGGCATTTACAAGATTGCAAATCTGTAGTCCCAACCCCAGCTGGAGGCTCTGTTAGACTACACTGCTAACATAAGTCTTAATAAGTGGATTGGTAATCTCTGTTATGGGTTTCTTTCCTGTTCAGAGCGTAGGAAACATCCCATTCCTCTAGGTCTGAACCAGGATTAATTGATTGGTCTCATATGAACCTGAAAGCCATTAAGAGCATGAAGGATGAAAAGCAATTCAAACTGCTTTATTACCATTTTCTAGTAAAGTACCAGTTTAGACTCTGGACCTACTGTGAAGCAGCAGGTTTCCAGATATTGACTCTGCTGGCATGTGCTTCTGGAAAAGAGGAAACGGCTGATTCCTAAAAGCAGAAACATCTGCTCGAGCCATGAACACACTTTCTGTCTGAGGCCAAGCAGCAGGACTGATAAAGGAGTCCCTGTGCTGCCAGCCACATCGGCCAGAATCACAGCAAAAACAGTGGTGAACTGTGAGCCATGCTGATCCTCCTTCATCCTCAAGCTAAAATATTTGTTTTATGGGGCTCACCATAGCCCTTACCGCGCTGGCTTTCACAAATGAAGCACAGAGAGCCTTTTTTCCCCCCAGGCGTGGGTGGAAGAGCAGAGTTGTTTGCCCAGGAAAGTCATCCAGGAGTCCAGAGAGGCCAAACTTGTCAGTCTGGGCACTGCACTAGGAGAATACACCTTTCTGATTATGGTTGCTCTCATACACTGATTTCTTGGGCTTTTGGATGTATTTGTTGGCTCATTTAAATCACTGCATCTACCAGAGTGCTCCTGACAAAGCAATGAAAATGTTTAAAACAATTTGGCTCAGTGAGTACAATACTGATGTTAGGAGCCCATCTAAGATGCTTCCTCATCTGTCCTGAGTTCAGTTTATTTGACATAACTACAAAAGTAAAAAAGTGATCACTCCAATGCTTTTCTTGAAGCAGCAGAGCTGCAAAATCCAGACATAGATATCAGGACACTTTTGATAGTTTAGTACTATCAAAGTGAATATGACTGAGGAACCAAACTGTTAGGGTACTGATCTATTACAGTGATTTGATGAAGGTCTCTAGGGTGAGAGAAGGACGAGAATTTTGTTTCATGATCAGAAGGCTGGATTTATTGATATATGATATATAATACATTATAACTATACTAAAAAAAAATAAAGAGAAAAGTTGTAGAAGCTGCTAAGCTAAGAATAGCATAGAAAAGAATGAATAACAAAGTTCTGTGTCTAGAGAATCTGTCTCTGAGCTTGCTCTTGTGATTAGCCCTTAATTGTAAACACAGAACATGAGCTAATTACAAGGCACTTGCTACATTTCACAACAACCGATAACAATTGTTTACATTCTTCTTCTGAGACCTCAGCTTCTCAGAAGATGAACAAATCTCAAAAAAAAGATTTCTATAAAAAATGTCTGTGACACTGGTCTGATGTTCTCAAAAGAAAAATCCTCTCCCCCTTTTATCATTAATTGGAAGGTGGACTTTTCCATTTGCATCAGGAGAACAACATTCTTAAAATCAAAAGAACGACAGCAAAGGGACCAGGCTGTAAAATTCAACCTTGTATCAAATAGCAGTGTGTGTCTGGACTCACATTCTGCAAAACAAGCAGAGCGGGAGTTGAATTTCCCCCACTGAAGCCATCAGACATTGACCACAATAAATTCCTAAAGTCCTTGTGGAACACAAAGGGATCCGGCCCGGAGAGAAGGAGGGTGCACAGCTGACCTGTGGGACACCTTGTCCAGCTCCCACCACACCTTCCTTACAAATTGCTTATCCCTGTTTCCCGCCTCACAGCTCTGTGGGGACATTTCCTGCTCCAGAACTGACACTGCAGCCTTTGGTCCTGCCTGAGTCCCACAAATGAGAACCTACAGCAAGGGGTTCTCTCTTCTTCCTGCTCCCAGCCCTCACCAAACCATGTCTCCACCTGAGCTTCACCAATTCCCTCCAGCACTGCTGAACATTAAGGTCATGCAGGACTTCATTGTGATTAAAATTAGGCATGCATTTAAATGCTGTGTGGAGCTGGGACCTCAGTGAGGATGGCTCTTGGATCAGCCTGCTGTGACCTCTGCTGAGCTGATTATAACTCAGCCTTTTGTAGCATTCTATATTTTTTCCCCAAAAGTCATAGTTTGCTCACTGTGTCTTATAACAGAAATTTAAATGGTCCTGGTTTTAGGTTTTTGTTCTTTTTTTTTTTTCTTTTTCTCTATAACACTGTGCAAATGACATCGATTTTTCTATTCCTGCAAATATTTGAGATGATAGGAAAGATGTCCCACACCCCCCATTTCCCCACAACCCATTCTATAACACCTGTACACCAACAAGGCATGTGAAACATAAATATACCTTTTAAAGTTCTAGGAAGGAAATAAAATCAGTTTCTGTAAAAATTTCAAGTTTCTGCAAACCAAGTTTAGGAGAAAACAGGGGGGTGTTATATTTGTGTGAGCAGCAGAAGAAAGAAGAATGGTTAATCATCCCACACCACAGAGATTCCTGACTTGTCCTCTTCTGGCCACTGAAAAAGGTCGTGGCACAAATGATCAGGCAGATTTCCTCCACTTTCTCTCCTGAAGGAACTTTCCCTCCTTGCTGGAAGCTCAGAGAGGAACCCTGAATGCACCTGACTGGTTGAGAAGCAAATCTTTAATTTTTGTTCTGCAGATTCGTATCTGTGGATTATGCTAGTCTACTATCCCAAAGGGGGAAAAAATTAAAAAAAAAAAAAAAAAACCAAAACAGAAGAGAAAACAAACAGGCCACGGGATCATCTGCATCACTGCAGTGAACAGATTAGCCCCATGCCATGTGGAAACTCCTTATCACACAGCTGGGGTTTAACCTGTGAGGGCTCACTCCATTGCTCTGTGGCCTGGCATGTCCATTTCACCCTGGATTTCCAAAGGCAAAACATTCCAACGTAGTTTTTTTCCAATTTACCTATCGCCCATATTATGAGCAGGGACAGCTGATCTTCCTTCTGATTTTTAATCCTTCCCCTTTTCTGTCCAGAAGGGCTGCTTAACCTAAAACCTTAATCCTTAAGCTTAGAAAGTCTGCAGTCACTTGCCTTCATAACCATGTTAGCTTTATCACTGCATCATCAGAAGTGCTATTTTTTTTCTTTTTTTATTTTTTTTTTAACAGAAAAGTCGATGTGCTAAGCCTCTCCTCCAGCACTGCAGTCTTCTGATATTTCACCCTCAGATACAGCTGGTGTCCTCATAGCTGGGGCACTTTGTAAATTTAGGTTTATTTTATCATGCCCAGCAAGCCAGGAAGCCTTGGCTAATGGAGAAACAAAGAGTTAGTAAAAATTTCACATCTTACCCCGAGAGAGGAGAAAAATACCTGTTTGAGCAGGCAAAAACAGGGTGTGAAAGGCCAGAAATGTGAAGTTAAGGGCAGAATTTTACCTGGGATGTTTTATTTGGTTCCTGGGTGCCCTTAGCTTTGGCTCTGCTCTCCTTGGGCAGCAGCTTCAGCCATTTATTTCTGCTTTTTCTCAGTGAGAAACCACTCGAATAATTGAGCTTATGATGTTTCCTTTTTCTTTCCCTGAGAGTGGCTAATAACCTCACCCTTTATTAGAGATGGGAAAAAGCACATGAGAAAGAGATGCTGAAAACCAAAATTCATTATTTCTGCCACTCATGGAGGACTTTTTCTTCATTAAGAGAGTTATCTTGAGGGCATAAGGGAGCTTTAAATCCTTTTTCTCTGGTTCAGGCTTCTGTTCTCATACACTTTTACCACTCCATCCAAGCATTTCTCCACTTACGGCCTTGGCACTTTTTTTTTTTTTTTTTTTTTTTTTTTTGTTTTTTGTTTGTTTGTTTTTTTTGTTTTTCTACTACACCTCTCACCCAGGATTTGTTCCTTTAAAGACATACAGAACTTCTCCATGATACATGAGATGCCTCTGTTAACACGAGATTTGCAGAATATATGCTTCATATTTTCATGCCCCGCTGTCAAATTGGGTAATATGAGATTAAATACAGCGTGTGGGTAGTCTTGTTTAGCTCTCTGGTATTCATGAATGAAAAGCTGAAACCTCCTTTTTTTTCTTGAATATTTACATTTCAAGTCTTAAATGTGTTTATGGTATTAATATTAAATGTGTTTATAATATTAATATAATTTTATTTTAACTAATGAAAAAATATATTTTTCAATATATTGAAAAGATATTTCATTTATTTTCAATATTAAGATATGTTTCATATAGACAATATATACCACTTTTCTTTCAGTAAAGGGTAACTTTTTAATGATAAATAGAGAAAATTTGTAATGTAGCAAACAAAAAAGTTTAGACTTCAGTGGTCACTTCATGCGAATAACTTTATGTTGCAGATTTTCCATTTTTTATTAAAAAGTCATTAATGAAAATTACAGTCTAGTAGTTAATATCTGATGCCATAAATTCGTCAAAAACTGAAGAAGGATCTAAAAAATTTCCATTACAAGACTTTGGTGTGAAAAGCAAGGCAGCTAAGCCTTTACATGCAGAGTTCCACACCTGATCTATAGGGAAGACATGCAAATACAGCCTTCATCATATAGAATTTTCTGGAATTACAAATTATTGTGTATTTCTGGCATGAGTGCCTGCACACATCTGGAATCTTGCAGGGGAAAGTCAACCCAGCTCCACTGAAACCTCTGTTACCTCCTGGGCAAGAATTTTGGGGACAAAAATGGAGATTTGTGCTCCCCACAGCACTGCCAGTGTGCCCACAGCCAGCTCAGGTGGTTTTTGTTTCCTTCAGCTTCCTCCTCTGAAAGGCTTGTTAGCTGAGCTGGTAAGATTAAAATTAAAATAAAATAAAATAGAATAAAATAAAATAGAATAAAATGAAATAAAATAAAATGAAATAAAATTTTAAAAATAATAAAATAAAATAGAATAAAATGAAATAGAATATAATAAAATAAAATAAAATAGAATAAAATTAAAATAAAATAATATATATTAAAATAATAAAATAGCATAAAATAGAATAAAATAAAATAGAATAAAAATAAAATAATAAAATAAAATTTTAAAAATAAAATAATGTATATATTAAAATAATAAAATAATAAAACAAAATAAAATAAAATAAAATAAAATAAAATAAAATAAAATAAGCACTCCTGATTAAATAAAAAGCAAGGCAACAGAGAGCCTGTGTAACTTCTGTAGAAAATTGAGGCTTATTCTGGCTTACCTTAACATCAACATCATTTTTTGCATGTCTGTTGTGCTCCTAATGCAGAAAATGATGCTGTAGAGGTGTTGTAGTGCCAAGACTCTTGAATTTAATCCATTCCCTTCTCCTTCACTAATATTATTTATTTAACAGCATCAGACAAAATCAAGGCTCCATCCTACTCGACAATTCACCAGCATTGTCAAGCAGAAGAAAAAAGAAAATATGCAATTACCTGAGGTATGCAGAGTTTGTCATGTTAGGTCAGATTGATCCCATCTCTGACAATGGCCAAGAGCAGATGCTTGAGGAAGGAATACAAGGTCAGAACAGCCACGGAGAGATCCTTTCCTGGTAATACCCCTCCACATTCTGAAGAAAAGGAAAAACTAAAATAAATTAAGGTAAGCCTCTACAAAACTGAATGTATTACTGCATGCTGTGAGAACTTGGTTGTGTAATTGCCCCTGTGCTTTGTATCATGCATGTCCAGAAGTGGATTCCAATCCAATCTCGTACCTTGAACAGCAGCTGGCTCACAGGGCCAGCACCTCCATCAAAAAAACACCAATGTGCTGCACTCCACAACAGAGCTTTGAAACTGCAAATTTTGAAAGCTGTGTCTTTCAAAGAGAGAAAATTTTTTTGAATTTTCAAAACTTTCAATTTTCTTTTCAAATTTTGAAAGTGGTGTCTTTCAAAGAGAGAAAAATTTTTTGAGTTTTCTACATTTTCAATTTTTTTTTCAAATTTTGAAAGTGGTGTCTTTTAAAGAGAGAAAATTTTTTTGAATTTTCAAAATCTTCAAGTTTGTTTTTTTTTTTTCAAATTTTGAAAGCGGTGTCTTTGCCAAGCCTTCCCTCTTTACTTCAGCTCAGATTTTCAGCTCTGGCCAGGTGTGGACGGCACCACCTCCACAAACCCTTCTCCAAAATGGGTTTAATTGGGAATGAAACGGAGCACACACCTAAATAACGGGAGGGAAATCCACCAGGCTGCTGCCCGAGCAGTGGAAGCTCTAAAAACACAGAGGAATCTGAGTTAACCCCATGGGGATGACAGTCACTAATGCAAACTATTACTAATGCTCAACCCTGCAAACTACTTGGCCAAAATAGAACAGGCAATCCCTTCATTTCTGTGGGACAATCCTCACTTGGATTGAGAAGCCTGAAGCTTTTGCCAAAACATTAGCTTTATCAAATGTTCTGCAGCAGCTCAGCCAAAATCAACTCGCTCTGCACTGGCTGAAGAAGCTTTCTGTTCCTTTCTGCTTGGGGTTGGTGCTGTGAGCATCACCTGGGCCTCTGAGCGTTTCCAGAGGGGCTGAGCAAGCCAGCTGAGATCTGTGGTGCTCCTGTGGCTCTCTTTGCCCTTTTCCCAGCAGTTTTGGGCTCACAGGTATCCTCCTCACACAGTTCTGTGTGTTCCATGCATTCAGCCTTCACATACACACATTGCTTGTGTGTTTGCACGAGCCAGGGCAATTGCAAAGGAGTCCATTTTCCTTTTCAAACAGTGGTGCAGTTTGCAATTGTCTGTGTTTGCAATTGTCTGTATTTGCAATTGCCTGTATTTGCAATTGTTTGCCATTTTTTAGCTGACAAGATGCTCTGTTCTCTTCACACAGTGTGCAGGGTTGGGAGATCCACTGTGCTCTGCAGCGCCCATGAAGGGTACTTGTTACCTCGGGAAACAAAGGCAAAGCTGATTGAGGCCCCATGGGATATTGTTCTCCTCCTTAAACTTTCTGAGCTGAAGGATTGACCGATCCTTCCATAAAAGAGAAAAGCGCAAGCACACCTAGACGGAAAAACTTTATTTTTTCTCTATTTCTTTAGATGTGTGGCAGGGAGGGGCTAATCTCTTGGAAAGGACCATCTGAAAATGAGGAAAAAAAAAAAAAGCCTAACAAATGAGTGCAACAGGCTGATTTCTGTGCTACAGCATGGCCTTGCTGGGTGAGACCAGAAGCAGAATTTTGGAGACGGAGCAAGGGAAGCATCCTTCCCCTGCCTGTAAAGTGAAGCCAGACTGAAAACCAGGGATGCGCAGGTGCTCCTCCTTCTCCACTCTGCTCCTGTGCTTGCAGAGAGAAGAAAAAACAGTGCCTGGGCTGAGGAAGATGTGGCAGGAGGATGAGGATGGTGGGAATACATCCAGAGGGAAGCACGACTCGGAGCAAGGAAGATGAGATGCCCTCAAGGTTTGAGTCAAGCCCTGTTGTGGTTGGTGGGGAGGTTTGGACTAATTTGAGTGTAGCACACTAATGAGAGGTGGCATTAATTATGGCAGTGAGCAGTGCAGCTCCCCAGCTGCAGGAGTGAATCAGAAAGGTGCAGGCTCATCATGCATATGAAATCACCTTTAGATACCGATCACGCTACAGGAAGTCTTTGATCTTCAAGGAAAACCTCACTTTGCCTTCAGCAACGAGGAATACACACACAGGGAGGCAGAAATGTCCTCCTCGAGCAATATTTGCTGTTGTTTCACCTCTCCAATCCAACAGGGGTGAGAAAGTGACAGGGCTGAATAAACTCTGCGTGGAAACAGGAGCAGGCCGCAGCTCAGGACACTTGGCCATTTATGAAACGTGGTTTCCAGGCTGATCAAACCTGACTGGCACTCATTTTCCCACAAATTGTTTCCTATTACTTGGCAATCCCATTTCCAGCCCAGCCCCAGCAGTTGCTGAAGGGCAGGGGCTGGGTGTGAGGCGTTTGTGCAGAAATCAGTGCAGTGTGGTTTGTGCCCCTCTTTGCCACAGGAGGTGCCTGTGCATGCCAGAGTTGGAATAATTCCTGGTTATTTCCTTTCTTTCTTCGCCCAGCCAAACTCACCTGTGCCTTAAACTGAGCATGGGCACTGTTTTTTCCCTGTAAACTGGATATTTTCTGCAGGCAACGCTGGCATTGAAAGCCTTTGTGTTGCTCCATCTTTGCTACAGATCTACCAAATCTTTCAAAATTTGGTTTGTTCACCCGCTTCTCAATGTTTTGAATGCTCTGGTAAATATATTGGTGCTGTTTTGATAACACTTGCCTGAAAAACTTTAGTTCAGTATTATTCTTTAGTGTCTGCCATTCCTACCCAACATTTTTAAAGATGCTTGCTTCACCTTTATGTTGAACATTGTTTATATGATTGGAATGCAAATATAAATTTTACAAAATTTGCCAAGATAAATGGGTTACAACTTCCACTTAAATTTTTCTGCAAATCTCAATGACTGTGGTTATAATTTTCCCAAATTCCTAGACTACAGAATTGATCTGCTCAGTCTAGGATGCCAATAACTTCTAAAGTTTGCTGATAAAAGTGTCATGAAAATATTAAATTCCTGTTTTAAAAGTCTTCAAATTACTTTCACTGTATTCACAAAAAAAATTTATAAAACATTAATATATTTCAGTACAACTACTCTTTCATTCAAGCCTCTGTTAGAGAAGAGTATTTTTAAACCTCTCCAGCTATCAATAAGTTATTGGGATACCATTTATATATTACTAACTAATTATTTTTAAAATTGGTGCAATTTGTTTAGCAAATACTGCTAGAAAAACGCATGGAAGGACAAAATAATTATAAAAATTACTCTTGAGATACTAATTTTCTGTACACAGTTATATAGAAAGTTATACTTTTACAACTGGAGTTATACAGTTTTACCAAAATGCTACTCTTATGTCTTTGGTAATTTTTAATCAGAAAATGAGTCATTAAATTAAAATACAGTGAAACAGTCATGAGAGGTTTTTTCTTCCTCTTCTGAACAGAACAAAAAGAAAATTCAAAATATCGAACCTCTCTTGAATTTAAAAGTTTGTTTTCTTGACAACTCTACTTAGTGGCCATTAAAAATAACACACTGATTAATGAAAAGAAACCTGAAACAAGAAGCACCTAGATTAATTGGTGGCCTTTTGCAGTGTGTTTTTAATGCTTTAGAGTAAGTTTAATTGTGTTCCATTGCATGACTGAGGTGACCCAATACACCCTTTCTCCTCAGGAAGATCAATGGAAAGCCATTGCATCTTGTTCTCTTGTGTTCCAGAGAAAAGGAGAGAATAGGAAATGATTTATGCTCCCAAGACCTCAGGGAAAAGAGTCACTAGTGGCAGGGAATGGGATTAATTTGATTTTTGTCCTCACTTGCAAGAGCATTTCTTAATAAACCAAAGAACAAGATCAACAGAATTCACATTTCAAAATACAAGTGCTTTTTTTTTATCTTTCACAAACAACTTATTTTTTTGAGACAGGAAAAAGTTAGATGGCCCTCCAGACACACATTTCCTCACCTGTACAGCATTTGGTCCCAACACTTTGTTCCAGGTCACATCTTTGGTCTCCAAGGCCCTTCCCAGCCCTGATTTCAACCTCGAGTGCCCAGTGGAGAGAAATGAGATGGTGGAGCAGGATGAGAGGCATGGCTGGATGTAGGGAGACATCCCAGGGGAGATAAATGTGTCCCTCTGGTATTGTAGATATTTTTAGTTTTGAATATAATTTATTTCAAATATTGTAGATTTTTTTTTTTTATGCAGAGGAATGATGAGGAGGATTTTATTTTATTTTATTTTATTAGAAGGTAAATTATTATATAATATTATTATATATACTATATACTATATACATTATATTACATATTATATTATATTATATTATATTATATTATATTATATTATATTATATTATATTTTGTTGAGTATTTAATTGTACTTTATTGTACAGTATTTTGTGACTGTCAGTTGACAGTCTTGACATATACATATATATGGATTTAATTGTTTAGTGAATTAATATATTTATATTATAATTTAATTATTATTTTAGGTAAATAATTTTAAAATGCATAAAATTATATTATAATTAATATATAATACATAATATAAGAACATAATCATATATAAAATAATATATAATAATGTAATGTAATGTAATGATATGATATGATATGATATGATATGATATGATATGATATAATATAATGTAATATAATATAATATAATATAATATAATATAATATAATATAATATAATATAATATAATATAATATAATATAATATATAATTAATATATAATATATTAATGTAATTAAATATCCACAAATTTTATTTGTGAATGAATATAGGTGTAGTACATGAGAGTTTTTGGTTCCTTTTGAGGTTTAGAGAACATGAATTTTAGAGATTTCTCAGGAATTTGTGCTTTGCTTTTCCCTGTGAAGAGAAATGTGGTGACTCTCTGGTGCCCTGGGACAGCCATCCCAGCTAGAGACCCTTGGGAAGGACACGGGAATGCTGCTCCTCAGCCTGGTCCCCAAGGGATGGGACAAATGAGGGAGGACACACCTGGCTGACAGCTACTGGAGATATTTCAGATTTTAGAGGATTTTAGGTGAGCAGAAGGCCCCGACAAAACTTGGCAGAAGAGAGGTCGAAATTGTGAGGAAAACAGCCAGGACTGTGATCTTTATTTTTTTTTTTTTTGCCCTCCAGTAAAGGGATGAGCAGGAGTTACTGCACTTCCTAGCTGAGAGCATTCAAGCAGTGAGATTCTTTTGTACTGGTGAGTTTTACACAGCGAGAAGAAAAATTCCTGCTATAAAGTGAAACTTTTGTGTCTGCTGCAATCTTCTTTTTATGGTGCTTTCCCCCAATGCTAGAAACTCCATATAAACTTGTTTTTGCTGGTCTGGCTTGGAATCTAACTAAAAAAAAAAAAGAAAATTAGGAATAGTGTGTGAGACTTATTAAAACTGAAAACTATAAAATGCAAATAAACCTATTCAGCCTGTGGTGTGTACTTACACTTAAGTGTCTTCATGAGATACATCCATCTGCATCAATGCAAAATCTCTTGGGTGTTTTTGGGATTTTTCATATACTCTAATAATATGTTAAAATAACTTAAAGCAAGAATAATGGGATGTAGAAAACCATGAAACAAGGAAGAAAAATGTCATCTTTGCCTGCTATTTTCACAGAGGTAAGCTGATGAAAAAAAAAATCATTGTTTGGTGGTTAAACTACTAAAAGGATTGAATAGGAAAAATTGAATTTCTTGATTTTGCAAGGCAACATTAGAGACAGTGGAGGGTATTGGTGCCTTTAGATCACAGAACTCTCCAGGAGCAGGTGCCTCTCTGTCCATTTGTGAAAATTAACAATGAGGAAAAATCATAGACCTCCAAACCTTCATTCTGGCCTCAAAATGCCCACTCCTCAAGCCGTTAGCGTCTGAACAGGGTTGGACACCCATGGACAGAAGAACTGAGGAGGATTCTGAGCTTGGCACGGTGGGAGCATCCTGGTGGCAGGATGAGCGTGCCTTGCCTGGAACCCCTCGGCTGGTGGGCAAAAGATCTGGAATCAGATGGGCTCCAGAGCTGAAATGGCAGGAAGCCTCGAACAAAATGAAAAGGTTTGGCAGGCTTCATGATCCAGGAGTGAAATGAGAGCTCCCAGAACGTGTTCCAAGGCTTCTGCAACTGGGGTTGTGTGTCAGGCAAGGAGATTAGTCCTAAGGGCTTGTCTACACGGGAAATGGGCTGGTTACACTGAAATTATGATACTGCAAGTGCTTGGCTGGTCCATTTCCTGAGGCAGATGAGTGTGATGGTGTTCATAGGGGTTCTTAGATCAGGGAAGAGATGAGGATCTGGCTCCGTGTTTCAGAAGGCTTGATTTATTATTTTATTATATATATTACATTAAAACTATACTAAAATAAAATAAGAAAAGGTTTCATCAGAAGGCTGGCTAAGAATAGAATAGAAAAAAAATGATAACAAAGGTTTGTGGCTCGGGCTCTGTGTCCAAGCCAGCTGACTGTGATTGGCCATTATTTAGAAACAGCCACATGAGCCCAATCACAGATGCACCTGTTGCATTCCACAGCAGCAGATAACCACTGTTTGCATTTTGTTCCTGAGGCCTCTCAGCTTCTCAGGAGGAAAAATCCCAAGGAAAGGATTTTTCATTAAAAGATGTGTGCGACAGAAGCAAGGCAAGGCAAGGCAAAGAGAACCTTGGGAGAGAGGGAAAGCACAAAGCTGGCTGGGCTCACCCATCAGCCTAAAAACTGTGGCTATCTATCTCAGAGCTTAGTCTGAGCATGGATTTCAGTCCTGATTGCTGGGGAAGACCAAGGTAAAACAGCTCATGGCAGATGAAGAGGTCAGATGGGAAACTGGGCTCCTTCTGGACCTGAACACTGGGAAAGGAGCTGCACACTGACCTGGAATGGCCAGGAATGCCAAGTGTTCACCTCCTGTGATTCACACCTCCTCTGCTGTGCCCCCATTCCAAGGAACAAAGAGCAATTGTTTAACTTAGCAGTAGAGGAGAATGGATGTTTGAATAAACTCGTGGAGCACCAAACTGCTGTGAATTGATCAGCACCATCAGGTTTGGTGGAACAAAACTGGTGAACACCAGCCCTCCAACCCCAGCAGAGCCAGATGAAGAGTGGATAGACATTTTGAGCTCCTCACCAGCAAACCCCACCTGAGCTGGTGTGCCAAAGGGTTCTTGTTGCTGTGAAATCACATGGGCAGCTTGATTTTACACTGAGGACATTGAAACCCGCGAGTAACTGGCAAGGAAGGCAATTAATTACTCAGCACATTAATCCCAGGGACAATTAAGTAGGTAGGCAAACCAATTAATTTGTTGCAGTCCCTATGTTTTTTTTCTTAGTGTGCCATGGGTTCTTGCACTGGAAATTCCCATTTGCAGCTTAAAAGTTGTCAAGAGGGAAAACAGATATCACCGTAGCTCTGGACTTTCTCACCTGGAAGGCACAAGAAACACTTTGAAATTAGGGAATAAAAAAACCTCAGAGGGCTTCTATGAAATGATCAAAAGGGAAACAGTTAAACATGTGAGCCCGGCTCTAAAGCTGATGTTTAAGTTAGAAGAATGTGAAGAATGACAATTTAAGAACGTACTGAGATGAATGAGAAGGTCCAAACCTCTTGGAGCTGTTGCTCCAGGCACTCTGCAGACTCAGAAGTACCTGCATCAGCTGTGTCTGAGGCACATTTACCAGAATTTAATTTGCACTCACAATGACTAGGAACACGTTATGCACACTCGGACCTTGGAGAATGACCAGGCACCAGGGAGAAGCTTCCACAGGCAACAGCACCTGCAGCAAAAAAAAGGAAAACAAACCAAAAAACACTGAGAACAGAACAGACAAGCAGCAACAGGTCTGATAATCCAGTCTAGAGACAGGGAGCAATTTTCAGTGCAGACTCAATGGAACTGGAGCTAACTGGCTCCAGAATACATCCCCAGCACATGTAATTGACCTAGTTTTCCTTCTGAAGAGCTGCAAACTTGATATTGCTCTCACCTTTTCTATCCAAAACATGAACCCTTAGTGTTTTCCATGAAACTACTAATTTCTTTGTGGCTGTTCTGAAAAAACTTTGCCTTTGCTGGTGCATTTTCAAATACCCACTATGACCCTTCCAATCTCTCCCAGATACCACCAATAAATATCAACACGTGATTCCATGTGTTGATATTTATTCACATGATTCTACATCTCAGCCTTCTCCTGAATCCCCTTCTCTGGTTACTACTGCAATCAAGTCACATTTGAACCTTTCTTTTTCTTTTCCCTTTTTTGACCATTCCCTGTTCTTCTCTTCCCCATTCTTCCCTTCCCTTCCCTTCCCTTCCCTTCCCTTCCCTTCCCTTCCCTTCCCTTCCCTTCCCTTCCCTTCCCTTCCCTTCCCTTCCCTTCCCTTCCCTTCCCTTCCCCAGAGCAGAAATCACTCTCACAATAACATAACTAATAACATATCTGCTAAATCTCTGCTCAATTATATCACTTCTCATTACATTCCATGTCAAGTTTTGATGCTCGGCGTGTTTTACTATTAGAATAATAAGTACCAGCTTGATTGCAGCTATATCTTTTGAAAGACTACACCAAAAGGAGTACCACCCACTTGCAGTTGTCAGATTTTCAGATAAATTAGTTCATTACTGAGGAAATGATGGCTTTTTTTTTTTCTGCCATCCTCTTTTGAAATTAATTCAAATATTAATATATTGATTGGACAGGTGGCATTTACATAGAGACTGATATGTATAAATAATTGTTACCTTTCTGAAGACAGAATGGGATGCTGAAATATTTTCGCAGTGGTAGGTGAGGATTTTTTTTCCAAGTGTGCTGGTACTATTTATGGACTTTCTTTTGTGTTCTTTTCTGCATCTTTCTTTTGTCCTACCTCCTCCCTGTTAACGGGATCCACCCAGTCACCTCAAAAGCCTGGTTTTCCATAAAAGAGCTGGAAAATCCTCATCTTTTTTGTGCTGGAAAAAAGGAAACAAAATGTGCCCAGCTGTTTCCACATGTTAGTGTAAAAAACATTACTATGTGCAGTCACAAGACAGGTAAGGATGTCCATAAATTATGAAATATACTTGAATTTTTGGGTTTTTTTACTTGTTTTGGGGTTTTTTGTTTTGTTTGTTTTTTTTTTTTTTTTTTTGTTTTGTTTTGTTTTTTGGCGTTTTTTTAATATGCAGTGTAGCACCAATCTCCTTAAAGATGAAGTTACATTTCATGGCAACAGGATTGGCTATCCCTGACTAGATCAGTCTGCAACGCAACACTGGAAATATGAACTCACATCACAAATGGTGCATCTTCAATTATTCTAGAGAACACAACAGCTGTGAAGATTAAAAACTGGGGAAAAAAATTCCTTCTACATAATTGTCACAGCACGAGTATAGGTGAGATGTTGCAGAAGAAGGGCTCCTTTGAAATACAGCATATTAAATTGAATTAATGCAGAGAGAAACTCAGCAAAAAGTGTGGTTTAAAATAAAGGAGGTCAGGGTGGGCATTAGGAGACAATAACTCTGCAGAGATCAGAAAGGGGAGCAGAAAAGAAATGTAATTCTTAAAACAGACTAAGACTTTAGGAGGTATCACTGAATCATAGATAAAGCACCAACGGAGAGAAGCACATAATTTCAACACGTAACACCTACAAGAAAAAAGAGAAATCTCTAAATTACTGAAAGGAATTGGTAAAGATTATTAACCCAATTAGATGCAAGAATGAGCCAAGCAGAAGGTTTAAATTAGCAGTTTATCCATTGGAGTCAATGAAGCCAGCCAAATTGCATCAGCTGAGGATTTGGCTGATCATTTGGAGATGTGGAATAGGGGGGAAAAAAAAAATTAAAAGTGCCATAAATACATGGGATTAGAGAAAATTCAATGTTTTTACAGAGATGAATGACCAGCAAATGGATGAGGAAGAACTTGGATTTTCTGCTGGCCCTGAGCAAAACCCGCAGAGGGATTTTGTGAAAACCTCTCCAGAGCAGCAGCAGCAGCAGCAGCAGCAGTGACAAGCCCAGGGAGAGGAAAGGTGTGCCCAAAACAAATGACATTATTAGAAGAACAGAGCTTTGGCAGGCACTTGAGCAGTGCTCCACTTTCTGCAGTGCGCATCCCTCTGCTCCCGGGGAAAATGAACTGGAATTGACCCACGGGCACCACTGGGACTATCAGCAAAAGCTGACGAAGAAACAGCTTCATTAGGAAATAGACTATAAACTGGAGCATTTCAAAAAAGGAGAAGATAAAATGCATTGTTTCCTTTTTACATCTTCAAAGGCACGCAAGATGGGAAATCAACTGCGCCTGAAATCCTTCCACAGGCAAGGAAAATACCTGCTGGAGTTGCTTCAAAAGGAGAAACTTGGGCTAACTTTGTAATGTATCAATAAAAATGTCATCAAACTGCATCTACCAGACAGATTATGCTGTGGTAGCAGGTACTTCCCTACCAAGCCAGAGATGGCCTTGATCAATTTTATGGTGTGTCTAGAAAAATTAGGTATCAGAAAAACCAGCTAGGAAGGGGAGCTCAAGCTTTTTTGGAGGCTGTATATTATACAGGTTGGTTAGGACACACAGAATAAAAATTATTGGCTGGTATTTGAGGGCTTAAGTTTTAAAAATACTGAGGTGTTAGACAAATCAAGAGATGCAAGGGTTTTATTTAGGTCTTGGGGGAAAAAAAAAAAAAAGGAAATGCTTTTCTCAAAGGTGTACAAGCAAAAATAGATTTGTATTGAATTGCATACATCTAGTAAAATACACGAGGAGGGGGGCACACTCTGAAAAATGACCAGTAAATATAGCCAGAAACCGTTTGTATCTAACCCATAAATTCAAAATCATTTCACAAATCACTCAGTACCTCTCGCCTCTGAAGACAAAATCAAAACGTTTCTCTCCTGAAGTCTTCTTAGCAGTGAGCATAATGCAATATTGGGATACCTTATCCCAACCAGCAAACTGTTGTCATCGTCCAGAGGTCAGGTGATGTAAAATGACTGCAGTTTCAATCTCATTGACTCCATCTAAAGCCATGCTGAAGGTAAATGAAATCCAGCTGTGTCTTTTGAGGGACTGAATTTCATAAAACTTAATTTGCACCTACAGCAAAGAATATTTTGCTTCTTAAGATTTCAGAAGTGAAAAAAAAAAAGTGAATTTGATTAAGCTTCATGGTCACTGCTTTTTAGCAGTAAGTGAAGTCAGGATGTGCCTTTAGCTGCTTAGAAATCCTTGTTATGGTAATTGCAGATTTTTTTGCAAAGTAAGTTTGTTGCTTGTGTTCTAGTGGTGGATAAAACTTCCCTTTGACTGGGCTGCATTCTGTTATTTTATTAAATCAAACTTATCACTGCAGAGTGGATGCACGCCGACAAATTACTTAATGAAGATCTAGGGCCATTTGTGGTCCACGTTCTAGTGACCAACAGATGTGTTTAGTTTGGTTCCAACCCAGTTAATTTTAACACGGGAGGAATTCTTTTTCATTAACTCCACTGCAAGTTTCACTGGCCTCCAAACACAATTTTTATTTGTTTTTTTTTCCTGCTGCCTGCACTTCCAGGCGTGTTCTGAGGCTGGGGAAGGGTGACCTGTGGTAGCCACCAAACCCACCTTGCGGTCTACCACAGCCTGCCAGCACCACACACATCCATTACTCCTGTCCCACGCCTCGATGGAAAGGTTTTGGAGGAGGAATGGTTCCCTGGTTGCCTTTGCAAAGTGATTTCTTGAGTCCTGGTCCTGGTGAAGAGTTTCTGAGGAGCGCTGGGGGCAGGTGTAAAAACCCAACTGTGAGTTTACTCAAGCTGAAGATTCAGCTTCCTCAAGGTAGCAAAGCCTCTATTTCTAATAATTGCCTCTTGTGCATCTATCAGAGAAGGAAGTGACTTCCAACACCCAGCATGGTCCTCACCAGTGCAGTTCTCTTAAGCATTCTCAGCAACATGAAAATACATATTTCCGTGGGATTTCAACATTCTAGGGTGTGCTTGCAGACAAAGTGATCTCACTTGTGAAGAGCTTGCTCTTGGAGATCCCAGCCTGAGCTCTGCCAGGCTGAAAGAAAAGCATTTCCAATTTTGTTAGCAGGCTAAAAGTTTTGTGTTTTTAATAGGAGAATTTTCTGAAGAGTTCTTAAGAGCCTGGATTTGCGCTATTTACAGGTAAACCTTTTTGAATACACTGCCGTCTATAAGAGTACTTGCTTAAAGAAAATTTTCTTGATGAGATGATGCCTCATCTCTGTCTCTAGTCTTTCATAGATCAGAGCAAGACTTCAGCACTTCCAGACAACCAGTTTCTCCTCAAAGTCCTCTCCCAATAGGGAAACTATTAGAGGTTAGGAAAATATGAGAGTTACCAGGGTAAAAGTCAGATCAGCACATTACTAATCTTTTTTAGAAAGGAAAGTGAAATTCTCTCAAGAGCTGGAGAACATAATATTCTACAGACAGAGTGGTATTTTGTTGTTCAGGGAGCTGACAAAATACTTGCTCCTTGCATAAGGATTCTGAAGCCTAGTTCTGGTAGGATAAAACGTCTGTGAAGAAGAGGAGAATAAACACAAGTTCATGCAAAGTTGTTGTAGGAAAATGAAGAATTTCTTCCAAATCTGGAGGGGAAAAAAGAGAAGCCACTTCCAGTTCTGTGAGAGGACATTAACAAGGGTGCTTCACTGCTGACAATGTACATAGATTTTGCTTTCAGTGTCTTTATTTTCCACATTGCTTTCCTGATGTCTCTTGCTCACTGTGGCTGTGTTCACTGGCCAGGCTAAATGCACCAGTTTGCCACCCTGAGAAGATAATTAGACCCCATGGAGAAACAGGTTTGGCTGGGGGGAATGGGAATGGGGGAATTTCTGCCCAGGAAAGGAAATTTGGAATAGCATCATTGTGGTCTTTCCACACCATCTTCTCTCCTCTCTGCCTTTGGTCCGGCTACCCTGGGGCTCACAGGAACAGGACACAGCCATGGCCATGCAAACCCCACTCACTGCACAACAGCCAAGCCCAAATTGAGGGATTTTGAGGGATTTTCCATTTGCAAACTGAGGGATGAAATGCTTGGGATCAAGCTCAGGCTGGTTGGATTCTCCGGGTGAGGAAAGATGCAGTCCATCCCAGAGGCTGGAAAGATGCTTGTGTTGGGTTCCTTGTTGAAAAACCAACAGTTGCTTGGTTGGTTTGGGGTTTTTTTGTGGTTTTTTCCACCTCACTCCTGGCTTTTTCTTCCTGTGGATACATGGTGGAATATCAACCAGATAAATGAGCAAAGGCTTTATTTCTTTTATTTAAACCAAAGATCATCCCTTCTACTGTGGCTCCCAACAAACCCACCACCTTTACTGTCCATGCCAAATGTACCAGTTTGCCATCCTGAGAAGATAATTATAACCCATGGAAAAAACAGGTTTGGCTGGGGAGAATGGGCTAGGAGGAAAGGAAATTCAGGACAGCATCATCTTGATCTTTCCACACCATCCTCTCTCCCCTCTGCCTGTGGTCTTCCTTCCCTGGGGCTCACAGGAACAGGACACAGCCATGGCCATGCAAACCCCACTCACTGCACCACAGCCAAGCCCAAACTGAGGGATTTTGAGGGATTGAGGGATGAAATGCTTGGGATCAAGCTCAGGCTGGTTGGATTCTCCAGGTGAGGAAAGATGCAGTCCATCCCAGAGGCTGGAAAGATGTTTGTGTTAGGTTCCTTGTTGAAAAACCAACAGTTCTTTGGTTGGTTTGGGGTTTTTTTTGTGGTTTTTTCCACCTCACTCTTGGCTTTTTCTTCCTGTGGCTACATGGTGGAATATCAACCAGATAAATGATGGAACATCAACCAGATAAATGAGCAAAGGCTTAATTTCTTTTACTTAAACCCAAAGATAATCCCTTCTACCGTGACTTCCAACCAACACAGTGGTGGGACACCACCTTTACTGTCCATGCTAAATGCACCAATTTGCCATCCTGAGAAGATAATTATAACCCATGGAAAAACAGATTTGGGTGAGGGGAATGAGCTAGGAAGAACGGAAATTCAGGACAGCATCATCTTGATTTTCCACACCATCTTCTCTCCTCTCTGCCTGTGGTCTTCCTTCCCTGGGGCTCACAGGAACAGGACACAGCCATGAACATGCAAACCCCACTCACTGCACAACAGCCAAGCCCAAATTGAGGGATTTTGAGGGATTTTCCATTTGCACATCGAGGGATGAAATGCTTGGGATCAAGCTCAGGCTGGTTGGATTCTCCAGGTGAGGAAAGATGCAGTCCATCCCAGAGGCTGGAAAGATGCTTGTGTTGGGTTCCTTGTTGAAAAACCAACAGTTCTTTGGTTCGTTTGGGGGTTTTTTTTGGTGTTTTTTTTACCCTCACTCTTGGCTTTTTCTTCCCGTGGCTACATGGTGGAATATCAACCAGATAAATGATGGAACATCAACCAGATAAATGAGCAAAGGCTTAATTTGTTTTATAAACCCAAAGAGCATCCCTTCTACTGTGCCTTCCAACCACCACGGCAGTGGGACACCACCTTTGCTGGGAAGACAGAAAGAACCTGAAATCGCCCTGAAATCGCCCTGAAATCGCCCTGAAATCGCCCTGAAATCCCGGAGCGGGGCTCCCGAGGCTCCGGAGCCCCGGGACACCCCCGGCACCCCGAGAGGAGCCAACCATGCCCATCTCCCTCCATGGGACACTGAACCCGCCCGGCTCCTCAACACCAGGGGGCTGCCAGCGAGTTTAACCCCTTCATTGCCGGGGCTCTCCAGGAGGGTCCCCCCTGCTCTCCACCACCCTCACAGGGTCCTGCACCCCCCGGGCTCTCCCCTCTCCTCTCCTTAGCCACAAATGCCCATTCCTGAGCGCTCCGAAAGCTCGGGGGGGGGTCTCCGGGGTGGCTGCCCCTTGCTTTTTGCCCCTGGGATGGCAGCAAGCCCGCGGGAGGAAGTTATGGACAGCATGGACCACGGGAGCCCTGCGGAGCATCCCGAGCCCCCCGCGCGTCCTGCGGGGGTCCCCGCGGGCTCGGGGGCTCCTCCGGGACCGGCGAGCGAGGATTCCCCCTCCTCCCCCTCCCAAAGGCCGGGGGGACAGGGCGGGAAAACACTTCCAGAGCGTCTCCATGAAGATCCAGTTTCTTTCTTTCTGCTCAGAAGCAACGTGTTTTGTGGTTGTGGGTTGGTCTTTGTCGCTCGCTTTTAATTTATTTAATTTTAATTTTAATTTTATTTTTTCTTTTTTTTTTTTTTTTTCTCTTCTTCCCGTTTGTTTTTGTTTGTTTGTTTGCCCGGGTTTTGAATTTAAAGCGCCGGGAGACAAAGAGGTGAATTATCTGTCTCGGCGTTGATGGTACACGTCAAGGATTGCAAAGCCCAGGCGCTCTGCTCCCGCGATGGGGATGATTTATAGAAAATTGCAGGCAGAACACATGCACATTCTGGCAGCCGTAAAGACAGTCCCTCCCTTTTCCTTAATGTTCTTTTATCAGCTTCTTAGGAGGTGTCCGCTCCGTTTGTCTGCATGAAACCAGGAGTCCTAGCAGGAATCCTCAGTTTTGGTGGTGTTTTATTTCCCTTTTCCTTAAGAAGAATTCTCCAAATCCAACAGTGCTCCTTCTGCCCAGGAACTATCCTTCCTCCCATTCCTCACAGCACTTGTTTGGGGTGGAGGGGGGGGAGCGGAAAGAGGGGAGAGGAGGAGGAGGAGGAGGGAGAAGATCTTTCTCCTGTTTAGTCATTAACTTGCACGGCTCAAAGAAAAGGAAGATTTAATGGGAGAGATCCTGCTTTGTCCTCACGGCATTCTTGCGGATGGGAAGATCGGAGCATGCATGGGTTTAATATTTGACCACCACCTGGGCGACCGATTTTCCGTTTATTTTCATTTCATTTCACCGCTGCGCTCAGCGCTCCTGCGCTTGGTCTTCAGCTGAGCTGAGAGAGAGACACACACACAATGAAGTTCTAACACGCCTGACTTCTCCCAGAGCCAGTAAAAACCCAAAAAAAAAAAAAAAAAAAAAAAAAAAAATTCCAGGAGATCACCTCAGGTTCACCACTCACTCCCAACACGCCAACTTTCCTCGGGAGCACGGGGAGCATCCTCCCCGCTCCATCCGAACCGCAGCTCCGTGGTTCTAGTCCCTCTCCCAGCCATGCGGAGCTGGAGAAGCCCCGCTGATGTTCCAACACCCAGCCATGCCCTTGCGCTCAAATTGATTTTGCCTCACTCCCCGCGTATTGATTCACCGAGTCTGCACGTAAAACCCTAATTCCTCCCGCCCCTGCCACCCCCATCCCCCTTTCCCTGGCTGGACATAACCCCAGAAAGAATCTGACCTGGTGCTGTGGGAGGGGAAGGGGGGTTGGATTTGGGCTGAGGTGGGGGCGTCGGGAAAAAAAAAAAAAAAAAAAAAGAAAAAAAAAAAGAAAAAAAAAAGAAGTAGCTCAGGACAATGCTTAATAGAAACGAGACTAAATAAAAATGCAGGCTACAGCCGCTTTGTCTTTGTCTGCTTGCCTTCATCACCCAGATACCTTTCTTTGTGAGCCTTGATCGTTAGTTTCCACGGTTTTTAAATAATCAGTCACAAAAGAGGCAGACAACTAGGTGTTGGGAGGCGTAAAAGTTGTTTTAAGTGGAATTATTTATTTTATTTTGCGGCCAAAAAAAAAAGCAACCAAAAAAAAAAAAAACAACGTTTCACCAACGTAGAAGTGATTTTGGTGATAGTAGTGCAAGCTCTCTTTTCTCCCAAACGCTTGTGAGAAACAAAAAACCTGGAGATGACTGCCTTTTATTTCCAGGAGTAGACTTCAAAATACGTGCCAGAAATGGACAATTCGAGTGTCCTTTCTCCACATCAAATGCGAGCTGGAAGGGGGATTAAAAACCAACCACGTGGTAGATCTGGTTTTATACTTTGCAACCTCCAGCTCCATTTATGTTCTTTACCCTGCTCAGGGAAGATTAGCCTCTAGATGGATGTGTCTGAGGGATCACCTCGGGGGCAGATCTGCATGCAGAAACCGGTTTTTGTCATGGCTGGAGGAGAGCTATGACCCAGCAGAGCGCTCCATGCCAGCGGCTCCCCCAGCATCGCAGGGGCTGCTGAGCGCTCCTGCACCGAGAGCTTGGTGAAGGCAACAGCTTGGCAAGGGGAAGATCTTCAGATCTTTCCCCCTTCTTCTCCTCCTCCCTGGCCTGTGAGTGATTCAGTGTCCCAAACCTTAACTTTTTGTTACCACCTTCCTCCTCTTAATCTCCTTCATCTTCAACACCTCCTCCTCTATCACTACCATCTTCTCCTCCATCTGTCTGCCTGCTGGATCTCTCTCGCTTGCTTGCTTTCCCCCCTCCTCTTCCACGTCCCTCCTCTTTCTTCTTGCCTTTTCCTCCTCTCTTTTCTTCTCTTTTCTTTCTCTTTTTCCTCCTCTTCCCCTACACGTTGTTGTTGTTGTTAGAAAGGATTCTTGCACCCCCTGGTGCTCTTGCGTTTTGTGTGGTAGGAGAGGAGATTGTCTTCTTTCTCTCTCTCCCTCTGGTTGCTCATTATTCAGAGAGAGACACAGAGGGTGAGAGAGAGAGAGAGAGAGAGAGACGGATATCTCAGGTCATCTGCAGCTGCAGCAAACCAGTGAAGGAGAGAGAGAGAGAGGGAGAGGGAGAGGGAGAGAGGGGGGGAAAAGCAGGGAAAGATGGCGATCCTCCATTGCTGAGACCTGGCAAGGAGCACATGAGACTCACAAAACAACTTCCACAACAATAACAAGAAGAGCTAGGCAGAGAGGAAGAGGAGAGGAGAGGAGGCAGCAGCGAGAGCAGCAGTGCCGGGACGCTCCTGTAAGTTCTCGCAATTAAAACCCATCTCTGGTTTGGCATTGGAGAGATCATCTCTCGTTTGTGTTGTGTGTTGTGTGTGTGTGTGGTGCGTGTGGTGTGTGTGTCTCTTTCTGTTGTGTGTGCGTGTGTTATTTTGTTTGGTCTTTTATGTCTGTCTTTCTTTCCACCACCTTCCTCTGAAATCCATTCATTCGGTCAACGGAGGAAGGAGGAAGAAAGAAAGGAAAGGAGAAAAAAAAAAAAAAAAAAAAGAGAGAGAGAGAGAAGAGAGGGGAGCGAGAGCGGGGTGTTTTGTTTGAGAGAGAAGTCTCTTGCATGGAGGAGGAGAAGAGGAGGAGGTGCTGCTGGTGGTGGTGGTGGTGGTGGGAGGAGGAGGAAGGCGGTTAATTAATTTTTTGTTGTTGCATTACGGGGGGGGCGGTGGTGGTGGTGGTGGGGGAGAGGTGGGGGGAAATATGGGGAGATAAGTGAGATACCAGCCGAGCTTTCGGGGTGGGGGGTGCCCGAGAGGATATGTGTGTGTGTGCGAGGTCTGGATGGTGCTGTGCGTGTGGACTTGGATCAGAGACGGGAGACACACGGAGGAGAGAAAAGCTCCGTGCTGGCACGACCCAGGCAATCGGGTGACCTCTTTCTTCCTTCCTTCCTTCCTTACTTCCTTCCTTCCTTCCTCTCTCTCTCTCTCTCTCTCTCTCTCTCTCTCTCTCCCTCTCTCCCTCTCTCCTTCTTTCCTTCTTTCTTTCTTCCTTTCTTTCTCCCAGCCACTCTTTCCCCCTCCTCCTCCTCCTCCTCTTTGCTCCTGGTCCCCTCTGGTCGCTGCCCTGCTCGCCCCGGCTGTGGTGCCCCCTCCGCGGCTCTCTGGAGTTGGGATGCGGGGGTCCCCGGCGCCCGGAGCCGGGGCTGGGGGGCTGCTGGTGCCCGCAGGAGGTGCCTTGGAGGAGAGGACAGCGTTCGGCTGGAGAGCAGGAGCCATTACACACGCTTGTGGCTCTCCTTTGAGAGAAAGGAGAGCGAGAAGGGAAGAAAGGAAGGGGAAGGAGCCCACTTCTACTCGCTCAGTTCCCCGATGTCCCTACCTTTAAACCAGGCAAGGGAGAAGGCGCTTTCTCCCCTTTGCCCCTTTCCCAGCCCACCCGGAGCAGGTTTCTCCCTATCTCTCCCCCTCTTTCCCTTTCTTTATCTCCCTTGTCCTCCATTTGCAAGCTGTCTGCTTTGGTTCCAGTCCAGGCTCCACAACACAAAGCTTCTCCTCGCTCTCGCACACATGCACACACACAGTCCACAGGCTTCTTTATGTCTTCTGGAGTAACCTTCTCCTTCCTTCTCCCCCTTCTCCGTGCCCCCCGGCTCCCCTCAGCACTGTGGCTTCTATTCTCCTCACACAGAGAATCCTCCTGGAGCTTCATGTGGTTGTGATCTGATAGGATTCCTTAGGATTCCTCCCTTCCCTTTCCCCTTCACCTCCCTCTCTCTTTTTTTTTTTTTTTTTTTTTTTTTTTTTTGATTGGGGAAGAGAGAAAAAGGCAAAAAAGTTTCATTTGTTTCTCTGGTGTTTGGAAGGGGAGAGACCTCCCAAGTTTTTTTGAGTGCCTCCTTGCTCCTGCTTTTGTGTGTGCGTCTGTGGGGGTCTGTTTGTCTCATGAAGGCTGCTCGCATGTCTAAGAGGAAGTGACTAGTTTGGCAGAGAGCTGTGATCTGAGTCAGGTAAGCCATGTCATGTTCTCTAGCTCCACCAGAAAATGGAGGAGAGAGAGAGAGAGAGAGAGAGAGAGAGAGAGAGAGAGAGAGAGAGAGAGAGTAGACAAAGCTGAGATGGGAAGTGCTCCTAACATTGTGGATGTCTCTCCATGTTTCGAGGCTTTGCTGGGCAGAGGAGATGGCTTAATCATGATTTTTTTACCCCCCCTAAAGGTTTCCCCCCTTCAGATTTTTTTTTTTTCAATGCACAACATTGTGATGGGTCTTCTCTCGCTGTCTTCATGCTATCAGGAAATGAGGATTGGAGGAAATTGCTCAGATTCTCCTTCACACAGAGAAACACATCCTCAGGCTTTTTTACTCTGATGCTTTCATGCAGAGGTCACCTTTCTAGATATTTTTCCTTGGTTAAAGACCACAGGATTTTGGAGGTTGATCAGTTGGCCAAGCAAATAGTGTATATAAGCATATATTTTTAGATTTCTGAAAGCATTTGGAGGTAAGTGCATGCAGGTTGAGGCTGCTCAGGTTCTTCCAGAGTGTATCATGAAATGTCTCTTTTTTTCCTAGGTGATGATGCCTAATTTTTGGGATTTTTAACATCTCATTTTCAAGAGCATTCCTTCTTTTGGATGCGTTTTAAATTAAGATGGAATATTTCTCCCCACTCACTAGGCTTCATTAAAGTGATACTGGCAAGCTTTTAGTAGGTTCCTCAGAGCATCATAACATACATAATTTCTCTTGGAAAAAGCAAAACAGTTTTCACAGCTGTCTTTTTGGTGTCATAAAATACTGCTTTTTCCTGAAAACTTACAGCAGCATTCTTACTGTGATTTTAATGTCATTATGGAAACCTGAGATCTTTAAAGCGAGATAGCAGTTGAGCAGGAATCCGTGTGCTTTGTTTTTAACCCACCTTTTAATCTGAAGCAATTTTGAGTAGATCCAGAGCAGGCCTTGGATCTTTTCCCACCCACTGAAATATGCACAGTAGATGCAATTCCTCAAAAAGTTCAAAATACACCCTGAAATGCAGGAGGGGGACACCGGGGTGCAGTGCTGCTGAGCTTGAAGGCACAACTCCATGGGAAGGTGTCGGTGATGTCCATACATTGATTATTCTGAGGTGTTTAAGGACAAATGTGGGAAGATGTTAAGTGGCAGGATGGGGGACTGGTGAATCTGAATCAGAACATCCTCCCAGATGTGCAAAAAACCAGAAGGAATTTGAGGATTGCAGTGATGGGGTGATGAACTCCAGATCCGTCTTAGAGGTTAAAAATCAATGCCCTTGTTTTATTTTTTGCTGTGGAAGAAATGTTTTAATGTGTAATCTAATACACCTCGGGAGGATATTGCTTTATCAACGGTGCATTTCTTAAGTCCTGGTTGCTGATGTGTCACCCAAATTGTTGAGGTTCTCTGGTTGCCTCCATCTTTCAGAAGAGGGCCATGGAACATACCATTTCAGGTATGTTTAATCTTGTATTTTGACAAAAAATAGAGGCTAACTGCTTTTGGTTTTGGGGTTTTGTTTGTTTGTTTGTTTGTTTTTGCTGCTGTTGTGGTGTTTTGGTTGGGTTTTTTCCCCTTTCCCCGAGGTGATTTTTTTTGGATGGATTTTTCAGACCTCCACACAGGTCTAAGTCAGCCATTGAAGAAAAACTGAAAAATTGCCCACTGACCTTTGCTTATTTGGGTCAGATCCCAAATATCCATCCCCTACACGGGCCGTATGCAGAGCGCTTGTGGTTCAGAGCTGTGAGTTCTCCTCTGACTCCTGGGGAGGCCAGCCCAGTGCTGGCAGTGCCCTGCAGACACACTGCCCTTGAGCGTGGCATGTGCAACCCAAGGACAGCTCTGAGATTTAAGATCGGGATCTTTTTGGGAGGGCCTCTTAACGCCCTAGAAAACCAAACAACGTTGCAGTAGTTTTAATTTTTTTTTTTTTTTTTGGTTGGTTTTTTTGGGTTTTTTCCTGGGTTTCCTCACTGTGAGACTGAAACCTCTTCAGAGAGTTGTGCTCTTGTCAATGGTGCTTCTTGCTGTGGTTCTGCCCAGACAGAGTGAAGTTCTCCTTGCTGTTAAAATTCTAGCTGAAGAACTTTGATTAAAAAAAAAAAAATCCCAAAACAGTTCTACCCACTGAAAAAAAAAAAAAAATCCCAAACAAACAAAATCCCCCAAACCCATTGGTTTTTAAAGAAGCTCCAGAAAGATGATCTTAATTCATGCCATGGTGGTGACATGAATGTTTCTCCTAATCAGGCATAAATTTCTTCATTCAGACAATGGCTTTCAATTGCTTTTGGTTTGGGGCACACAGAATCTTTTATTGGTCCAATCTCTAATAGAAAAAGTAAGCATTGGTAGCTTATTCTCCACTATTTAAATATGCTTTTCTTCATCACTTTTCTCACACCTACTAGACATAGCCTGTGAACCACTGCTTTAAAAATATTTAAAGGATTATTTGATTTCCTTTTACATTTTCACTAGCTTCACACCAGGTTATGTTGTTGAGAAACTTAGGATGTCATGTTTACAATTTCCTTCCATAATTAAAAATATTATTTTTTTGCAAGAAAACTAAAAAATACAATAATATGTATGCTTGGAGTGTGAAGAATATGAGTACACAATGGGGTGCTGGAAAGGGAAAGCAGGGCAACTGCAAGTGGAAATGGAAAAAAATGTGATCATCCAGTGACCTTTATAAGAAAATTCATTAGCATTGTGCACTTTGACTTAAAAGGGGAATTGACTTTTATGAAGACCAATAAAAAGGATGATTAAAAAGAGAGTTGACAAGTAGATGACTATTGTTCAACATAGATGTCTGGACATCTGGCAGATGTTCCTCTGGGCCCCAAGGAATGGGCAAGTTTAATTTTAGCCTTAAAAAGGAAATGGGAAGAACTTAAGTCTTATAATAGTACAACTTGCAGTTTGAGGAAGATTACTTCAGAAGAGCTCAAAAGATGTCTCTTGAAATCTGGAACTCCCAGAAACCCAGTGTGAATTAGCATTTCCTATTGGGTTTTCCCATTATTCCAAACAACATGTGTGGAGTTACGATATAAATTGAGATTACCTCAGTTATATGGATAATTTCCTTAAATGGGCAGAACAACACCGCTTTGAAGTAAGAAACTCCATAAAAAGGACTTGAAAGTGTGAAACTGGTGAATAGCAGTGTGCTACTCATTAACTAATATTGTCCAGTGTTGAAGCTTCACCAGGAAAACTTAAAAACAAATGCAAAAGTCCTCAGTGAAATAGGGATTGGAAGAAGCTGCTGATGGAGGAATGAGGTTCCTGTTTTCCACTGGTCAGGAAAGGTCTACAAAGGGCGAGATGTCTGTGTTATTTTGTTTCCTTATATTTCGCTACACTTCCAACCTACTGTGGAAGAAAAATAATGGAAATACTCCTTTAGCATCGTGTATTTCTCTTATTTTGACTCTTTAACAGATACTTTTCTACCTTGAAGTAGAAGATTATATATTTTATGAACTTGTTCTGGATGAACATGGATTAACCAGTGCCAGAACTGTATGACTGGCTTGACTTGCATGCTTGATCCAAGACGTGTTCAAGTATGAGCTTCCAATTGCTGGCTTCAGCAGAGACGTTGAACTTCATCAGCCCAAATGCCTGCTTGCTTTTCCAGCAGTTGGGTTCTAAACAATCAGGAAATCTCACAGGAGGTGAGCAGGAGATCTGCTGAGTGCTGATTGAGGAGAGAATGAGAAATTCCATCTCACTCTTCAGAGAGTGAGAATAATTTTTGAGAGGGGGCAAAAATAATTAATAAAAGGAGCGTGGTGAGAGTGAAGGTTGCTTAAACACCTGCTGAGTTCTCGGAGAGAGGAACTCCAAAATTGCTTGATCAAGAGGTGCTGGAGAAGGTGGCGTGGTGCAAGTCCTCAGCTGCTGGCAGAGACACAGTTAACATTGTACACGGTTGAACTTCAGCATGGCACTTCTCCAAATGAGTTGACTGTTGAAAATAAAATGTTCCAGAAGAACTGGGAGAACAGGAAAGAAGTTAAAATAGCATGGTTTGTATGCCAGTGCTGAAAGAAGAAAAGGGGGGAGGAAGGGAGATAGATCGACTTATGATAATTATCTTGTTGGTTGTAGCAAAAATGAAAGGAAAAATAAAAAAAAAAAAGGTCTTTACTAGGAGTTTCCAAACTTAGGGGACCAGGTTTAATAGACATGGTCTTTATTGGCATATCCCGAGTTTTGGAAGTGTTCTTCTGCTTTCAGCTTGTGTTTGGGAAGTTCAGCACATAGGTAAACAGAAAGTTGTGTGAGTTCTCTTTTGGGTTTTTGGGTTCTGTTCGGTTTTGTTCTTTCAACGTTAAAAACAATGCCAAAGATCTAAAAAGTCTGCTCCTCATCTCTTGAGCTTTATTAAGCTGTGCCAGAGGTTGCAGCACAAATACATCTCTGAAGGGATTTGAGGAAGAGGAGAGAGTTTGAGATAGGGAAAGGGGAAAACCATTGTGTTTGGTGTCTTACGGCTGAACACAATCTTAAATACAGTGTAATTTGTTTTTCTCTGGGCTCTTTTCACCTGTCTGGGAGTTGAAGGTCTTGGTGCAGTTCCTTTGGCCAGCTTGAGGCAACAAATGTTACTGCAGTAACTCAAAATCTCCTGGCCTAATCACTCCTTGAAGGAACTTTAAGCAATGTTTGGCAAAGGGCTTTCCCTCATCATTGGTTCTGACTACTTTGTAGTAATTTTTGAGATACACTTGCTGTCAGAAGATAGCTCCCAGACCTAGCAGCAGTGCTATACATTGTATTTTACCTTGATCAAAAGTCTCATCGTTTTCGGCTGGTTTTTGTGGTCCATAATTATAATTATGGACCTCCACAGCTGCTGTCCAGGGGGAATACAGTGGGTTTTTGGCTTGGGCTGAAAGCAGCTTCTTAGGTAGAAGATGTTAAGATCCATCAGGAGAGGCAATTAATTAAGTTGAGTTTAGCTGGTAATTGAAAGAAGATGGAAATAGGAGACCTCAGGATGTTCAGGAGTTGTTCTTGAGTGGAGTCAAAGGCAGTCTCTTAAAGAATACTTGTTTAATAGTGTCAGCATAGAGAGCTGTAGGCGCAGCATCAATGTCAGGAGTGATTAGGAAGGACTTATTTAGAGCTTATTAGGGTAGCAAACATTGCAAGGCCAGTGTGTGTTGAGGACAAATAATTCTGGGAAAGCACTTGTATCACTGGGTTACTTCTGTTAGTTTTGAACCCGTTAAATTAAGAATTCAGTTCTTGACGTGTGTCACTTGTTACTTCCTGGTGGAAAATAAGACCTTCTAATTGGGATTATGTGTGAAGAAGCTAAGTGCTTGCATTATGTGACAGTGTTTTTCCTTCTCCTTCCAGTTCCAGGAATATGCAATTAATAACTTGAAGTCATTTAGATAATGGGTGCTCAGCAGCCCTGGATGTTGTATTTGCAGCACTTGTTACAGATGCAGGCTTTGTGCTGACCTGAAGATTAGGAAGTGGGATGTTCATCAGAGTGGCATTACAGTTGCTATTAAAAAAGGCCTGGAAAGGGGCCTGAGAACCCCAGCTGCTGTCATGGTGTGGAGGAAGTCAGGCCTTCAAAGGATGCAAGGATTAGAGCGGCAGGAAAAGTAAACGGTAGCATCAGCACAAGTAGAAAATAGGCAGAGCTGCTCAGCAAACAAAAAAAAAAGTAGGCTAAGGCATGCCATAATTATGTGCAGTGGAAACTTGCTGGTAATGGAGCAGTGGCATGGGGTAGAGAGGCAGGAGAACGATTTTTCAGGACAAAACAAAGCAGACATTGCAGAGAACGATGTAGGAAGACTGAGGATTCAGTGTGCTCGTGATAATGTGAAAGAGAAGACTTTGTTTTGAGAGATGCTAAAAATGGAATCTTCTGATGCACATGTGGTCAGTGTTTCCGTGGCCTGGCAGGACAATGGGGGCTTCTTTTTGCATGGCTGGGATGAGCAAGCCCTTCCTTCCCTTCCCGCCTGCAGCCCCTGGGTTCCAGCAGAGGCCTGGGATGGTGGCTGTGGAAAGAAGGCATCACAGGATGTTCCTTTTGGGGAGAAGATGGGTCATCCTGGGCTGCACCGTTGTCATGCAAATGCTTCACAGCACAATGGCCACTCCTCACAGGGGCCAGGCAGGCACATTCCTCCTAGAGCTCTCCAAAGAAAAGGGCAGGATGGGGGGGATGTAACACTTGGAACCTGTGCTTCAACAACACTTCCTTGAATTTCTCTTAAATTTCCTAAATTTTCTCCCCCTCTTTGTCAAATAAACAGCAAAGTTAAGGGAGAGACTACTTGTGCTGGAAGATTTTGGTCCAGCGTGATGCTGATGTGGAGGGTGGTTCATTTACCTTCCAATGACTGAGTTGCTGGAGAATTTGATTGAGTGTGTAGCTGGGAGAGGGATCATTAATAAAGGCCTTGCTGTGATCCAAAAGTCAGAATTCAGCTGGCTGATGATGCTGAAAATGGTTGGGGCTTTTTTTGGTTTGTTTTTTTTGTTGTTGTTTTTGTTTTTTTTTTTTTTTTTTTTGTGTGTGTTTTTGGGGGGTTTTCTTGTTTATTTCTTGGTGGGGCTTTTTTTTTGTGATTTTTGGTTTTTGGGGTTTTTTTTGGTAGGGTTGTTTTTGTTTGGTGGTTTTTTGGGTTTTTTTTTGCTTGGGGGTTCGGTTTTGTTTCTTTCATTTCTGCCCCTCTCGCTGCTATTAAATGGACAGCTGAAATAGATCCTAGGTCAGAAATTCAGAATGATTGGTGAATGTGCTTTGTGTCAGTGGTGATTGTTTAACAACTTCTTTGTAATTTCCTTTTTTTCCTGTTTTAATTTTTAATTTTCACGGTTTTATTAAACAAAGTGAAAACTGCAGTCTGGGCTAAACTTGGAATAGCTTGAGGAGTGCTGGTCTTGAGGGGGATGCAGTGAGTCAAGGATGAGTACTCATCTCTAGTTGAGCAAACTGCTTCTGAAGAGAACTTAAGAGGCCCATGGATATTTATTTATTTTAGCTCAGGCTTGGATTCTTCAGTCATAGTCAGACTCTGCTAGATTTGTGAGCTCTTTGTTGAGGGCATTTGGGTTTCTCTGACCAAAAAGAAAGGAGACCAAATAATCGCTGTACAGTCCTTGAAGTCTTGCTCCTTCTTTTATTTGTTCATCTATCCCTCTACTCAGTAAAATAGGCATAATTAGGATTTAAAGTGGATGTTGGAAATCACCACCCTGGTGCTGGATTCTGCTGCTGTGTGTGTTAAAACAAGCCAAGATAAGGAAAGAAAGAGCCTCCTTTTGTGAGTAGTTCTGGTGTGTGAGACTGGAGCAGAGCTGCTTTTCCTTTGGGGAGCGCTTGAGAGATGAGCTGTGGTTACCTGCCACCTTGTTTTTGTGTCCCTGCTGTCGTTCTGACTGAGCCTGTCTCCTCAAGTGTGTTGTTGCTTGTGGTGAGTATGGATGAATATATTTATGTATACACAGAACCTACTTAGTTGGTGATGCAGCAAAGTTTGGAAGGCAGTGGCCAACGGAATCATCTTCTTGTATTCCTCTGTCTTGTGAGACATGTGGAGCCCTGAAGACAAATAAATAAACAAATAAAAAGTGAATGTGAACGAATTTGGAATTATTTCTCTCTGTATTTGATTGGAAGCTCTGATTTTGCATTCCAGTTTTGTCTGCAGCTGGGTGGCTCGGGCTGCAGGATGTGGGACCTCCGAAGCCTTGCTTCCACCGTGCTCGGCTAAATAGCTTGACAAGTGTAAAAAAAAATGTAACAAATGGCTGATGGAAAATCGAGAGCAGCCAGACAGCTCTCAGCCTGGTTAATTAGCTCCTTGACTGCTGAATTGTTCCTGCTCTGTCATATGGCTGTGGCTTGCAGCCCTGCGAGAAAGGGTTTGGCTTCCTGGCCAGGAGCGTGCATCCCAAAAGTTGAATTAATGTAACTCGAAGTCAGTGTGGACAGGTTCCTTTAGGTCTAAATGACCTTTTATCTTTGCTGGGGGCGGACAGTGGGGAGAAAGCATATCGGCTTTCAGCTGTGTCAGGTCATGCAGAGGCCAAGTTCTCTTGTCTGTGATCAAGCATATGGTGTGAAACAGCCCAGTGTGCAAGAGCACCGGGGCACAGGAGCACTCCAGCAGCCCTTCTGTAGGTAAACGTGACCCAGGGCCATGTCCTGCCATGCAGGATGGGTGTGTTTAACCCTTCAGTGGTTTCCATCCTGGTGGGTTGGGAAGGAGATGATGTCACTCAAGCGCGCGCGGGTTTCTCCTGCCAGAGCACCCGTGCTTGTGTGAGACCTGAAATCTCTGGCTCCAAGGGCTTCACTGTATTACTCACTGGGGCTGCTGAGGGAGTGAGTCAGTGTGTTTGGGTCTCTGCATGAAAAAAAATGAGTAAACCTGAATTATTTTAAAAATGATCAGATTGCAGAGGTGATAAAGAACCTGCAATGATCTTTCCGTTCCACGTCCTCTACCGGTGTTCGGCTCTCCTTCCACCGTGGGTCAGGGGGGAAGACACAGATTTTCAGTGTGCTGTTCTCCCAAGGAACCACATTAAAAAAACCATGCTGAGGCTGTAGTGTAGTCATAAAATGTCTTAAAGCCAGTGAGAATTTGCTTGGCAAGATGTCAGGCAGGTTGACCAGAGGTTGCACGGGTTGTGCTCCTGCAAAGTGAACATGGAATGGTCGCTGCCCTCCATGGTTCTCCGGTGCTTCCACAGGTTCTCCAGTTGGTGTGCAGGAATATAGTTTGCTTGCTGGTATTCTGGTCTTATCTCTGAAGATATTTATTTTAAGAATTCATGTCTACATAGGTTTGTTAATACTGTACTGTAATATCAGATGGGCTGCTGAGACCTCAAGGGGGTGAGGAATCTATTTTTAGTGTGTTTGAAGGGTAGATGATGTTTCAGGTTGTGGAATGACTTTCTAGGGGGCCTGTCACCATATACTGAAGTTTTGTATGTCATGGCAGTGGAGGCCAGTCATATGATGATGAGTTAGTAACTTAAATGGGACATTAAAAAAAAAAATCCTACTCTTTGGGGAAATTTCAAAGATAGATGGAGCTAAAATGTCACGCCGCCTCTTCTCATGCTTTTTTCCTTGATGTGCTGAAGACATCTAATCCTCTTTACAGGTGAATTAAGCAGTCTGCTTATGAGCTGAAGGCAATACCTGCTGATCTGTTGACATCCAGATTGGAGGGTTATTCATGTCTCAGTAAGACTTTTAGTAATGGATGACCACAAGAACATTTTAGCTGCCCAGGTGGTGTGAAGAAGATGGCCTGTGATCTCCTTCCACATCAGAAGTCAGTCACATGTAGGAAGTTGGATAGTAGCAGTAGTAGATGGATAGTGCCATCCTCTTTGAGAGTGTTTGACACCCCAGCCTGCAGAGGCTTGGAGCTTTAGGTTGAAAGGATCCAGCCTCAGACAAATGCATGTGAGCAGCAATCTGAGCAGTGAACCCAGTTGAGCTTTTGAAGCACTGCACTGTGGTGGCAGCCACGGAGAACAGATTTTAATGGTTTATTGTAGTTAGATTTTACGTGGATTTGCTTCCTATTTCCTTTGGAAGACAGCAAAACTGCAACTTCTTACAGGATTCCTCTTACATTCCTGGGATTTTGTTTAGTGTGCAGGCATGTGCACTTTATTTATTTACTTTGCTCACTGCCACTGCTAGGAATGTTAACAAAGGCTTTTTAATAGGTCAGACCTCACCACTGTTGCATTTTCATAGTTACCACAGTGCATTTGGTAGATAATAGATGGTGGGGAGGTAAAGCCCTTTATGCTCCGAGAGCTCATTCATGTGAACAGTCTCTGTGCCCTGATTCCGAATTTTCACTGCAGCTACTTGTGTGAGTAAACATTTGAAGATCAGATCCTTGGCTGCATGGAGCAATTCTCACGGAGCTTCTCAGGGAGGCGTTCTGAAAATTACATCTTGAATTGAGGATGCCCTTAACTTTCAACAGCTTCCACCTACATACATGAGATGCTCATTTGTGGTTGCATGTGAGGGCATGGCTGTAGCAGATTTGCAGGATTCAGCGGAAGCATATGCATTAGATAATTCTTTCACTTTCGTTCGTGTGCTCCTTCTTTCGTTCTCGCTCTTTGTATTTTGACAGCAGGAGCATGTATGTTATAAATACTCAGCTTTGACTTCAATTAGTGCTGGCATGTCCCTGAAGTACTGTTTCATGTGACTTTGCAGATGTTCTGGTGAGAACATCCCTGCTGCTGTGTTGTCTGTGGATGATGCTCACGTGTTCTGGAGCCCCATCACTAACTGTGGTGGTTTTGGAAGCTGTTTCTCCCCCTCAAATTTCCTCTTAATTAAGGGATTGGCTTGAATAGATACTCGTATGGTAATGGCTTGTTGAAGACAAATGTTTTGGATCAGGAAAAATGCAACCTAGGTCCTTTTACAATGGCAGAAGTGAGTACCTTTGTGTGTGTGTACATAATACAAGTTCCTATCCATGTGGTTCACGCTGCTGTGGTGCTTCATCTGGCAGATCATTTAAATATTTACTCCAAAAGAGCTTGTTCTCTGTTGGTGTGAAGCAGCATTTCCAGTTATTTTTAGGTCATTTTCATTTCATCAACCCTGTTGGAGATAAACCAGATCCGAGGGCTCCAGACCGTCCCTGCATTTTGGTAGAGATTAATAAAATAAAACTTAATGGTTTGGTCCCAAGGGGAGAGAACAGGCCATCTGGTTAACAGAAGGTTAGGCAAAGCAGTGAGGCACTGAGAGTGCCACAAACCAACCCAGAATTTCTGGTAGTGGCTGTGTGTGTGAGGCTGAAATGGTGCTCTGGGATCTGCAGAGCCAGCAGTTCTGTTACCACTGCTGTGACGCAGGAGATAATTCTGTTGGGCAAGCATCAGCATGGGGGTGGATCTACAGCACAGGATGTGTAATGTCAACATGAAGCATGGGAGCTGGCAGCAAGAAGGAAAGCAGCCATTTCATGCCAGTGCAGGAAGCCCAGATAGATTTTTTGTTTTCCTTCCCCCCCTCTGCATCTTGTCCTTTTGTGCCGCTTTCATGCTTCGTATTAAACAATTTACCTTCTCTGCTCTGTCATCTGGAAACTTCAGCCCAACAGGGTTTCATTTCTTCCTCTCTTCCTGAACCTGTGGGATTTTTTTTCCTTGTTTTTGTTTTGTTTTGGGGGTTTTGTTTGTTTGTTTTGTATGTTTCCTTTTTAAAAAACAAATAGCAATGAAGTGCGCTCCAAAAGCATGTCTGATGGGTTATAAAAGGGCCTGGGGGGAGGCTGAAGGGCAGAAGAGCAGATCTGGAGAAAGAGAAGAGCTCAGTCATGTGCAAGTCCTGAGCTTCAGATGAAGCTCCACTGTAGATCCTGTTGGCTTTGCTGCAGACACAGTTTGTTCAAAAGCTGTAACCATTTGAGAACATCCAGCTGCAGCTGGGAAATGCAGAAGGTATGAAATGCTGGGATACTGTGTAGACCTTGAAACTCTGAAATTACTAGGAAGCTGTAGAAAGCTACTGTAACTGCTCCTGCTTTCTTTTTACCAGAAATGCACTTTTAGAACGCCTTTGTCCTATTTGGCTAATGCATAACACCCTTCTGGGTTGGTTGGTTTTTTTTTTTGATTTTTTTTTTTCTGAAGAGCCAAAAATTGTTGCTAGTCTATCTAAATCTGAAGCAGAAAGATCATATATAGATTAATTATTATTATATATAGATTATTATATATAGATTATTAAATCTACTAAGCATTCAAGGGACTTAAAAAATCTGGTGGCATGGCTTCTGTCAGCTCAGTCACACGCTTGTCCAAGTGGTTTGGGGTTTTTTTTCCCCACGTACAACATTAGGAGATATCTTCCTGTAGCTTCAGGGAAACTCTGTGATACCAAAGCTTGCTCCTTGATGGGCACAGCAGAGCTGAACTTCATCATCAGAGCTCTCATGGTTCCCATTGCCTGTTCAGCAGGACCTCCAGATAATGTACCACAGATCCCCTTGAATGAATCCTTGTCTTGGATGCCGTTCTGTGGCAGCCCTGCCAAAGCATGACCTCCTCCATGTGTTCCTGAGAGCTGGAGTGGGAGTATCAACCCACAGGTATGTTTTCCCAGTCGCAGTTTGGTGATGGGAGGAGGGGGTGCACATAAAACATGGCTTGTGTGTGAAGGCTGTTTGTTCTGTTCCGCGGTAACTCCATCCCTAAAACTGCTCCACTGGCCCCGTTCGGATTTTTTGGTTGGAGCTGTGGCACTCTGGCACTTCTGCATAGGGCACTTGCAAATAAAAGGCTCTGAGGAGTTACATGGGACTTGAACATCATCTCTCAGGGCACAGCTTCTTCTCGGTCCCATAGATAGGCCATGGTGTGGCTGTATCCATCATCAAAAGTATTAAGGTTTGCAGGCAAACAAATTTTTTTTTTTTTTTAATAAAGTATGGGCACTCCGTTCCATCTGCCCATGTAATTTCCACTGCAGGTTGTACTTGGTAGTGGCTGGTAATTTTGTGCTTTTCCTGGTGGTGTTGGAACAGTTTTCGGAGCATGCTGGAGGAATGTTCATCAGAAGTGAACAAATGAACAATGCCACCAGAGATTGTCTGCACGTTTTCTCATAGAACCATCTCTGCACTGCAAAGGAAATGCATTGTCCTTGACTTTTTTCCTACTGAAAAAGGTGCTACTTGCTGAAGATAGTTTATTATAAATAACTACTAAGATGATAATCTCACCACAGCATGCTTGGCAGACTTCCACTGAGTTAGCCTGTTTCAGCAAGGAGCTGTCGCTTAAGATACAAAGCAATCTGCAGGGACATATGATCACACACACTGACTGTTTTCTCAGTCATCATGGATGCCTTATCGTTTCCTGTGCCTGTAATTAGGAACTGGAATTATTAGCTGGTGAACCAGCAGGATCCACCTCCTGAAAGATGGACCTGAGTTTTCCCACCTTACAAACATTTTGGTTGCAGAGAAGCTCTCAGTTGTGGAGGCTCTAGCAGGTGAATGTCTGTTAGACATGGGCTTTTTGCCTATTATTTTTGTCACTAGGATGGATGTGAACTACTGGGGAAACTCTTGATATATTTATATATATGTATGTATGTATGCTTACAGCAGTCATTCCTATTAGAAATTATGGAGAAATGCAAGCCTACTCTTGGCAGTGGTGTAGAGAGGGTATTTTTTTTATTGTTAGCTTTGTTTGGGTAAATAATGACTTCAGGATCTCTGAATGTTTAGTTTTGTAGGGATGCTGTCCATAAGAAATATAATGATAAAGAGGTAAGAGATGATATCCACTTTTTATGAGAGTACGATAAAACGAATATTAGTATCTGTATACACCTAGTGCCAAGATTTGGCTGTAGTCACATAGCTGGATGGTGGCTTTTTTTGAATTTGAAAAGTTTACACTGCTTTGTGGTACATGACTGTTGAGTTATCATGTTATTGCAACAGTTATGTGATGGATATCAGTGGCAAACTTCCTTTCAATTAGAGTGCTGGCAAGTGTTTGCCTTTTATTTGTTTGAAAACAACTTGATCAGGCCATCTCTACTGCTTTGTTGACAGTATAATATGAATCAGAACTTTTTCTTAACTTCCATGTTACTCATGGATTTTGTTGTGTGGTGCTTGATGCTTCTCAGTCCTAAAACCTTCTCTTTAAAGCCTGGGCATCTGTGGTTGCTTTGAAGTGTGGAGCATGCTGTTTCGTGGAAGGAATTGGTGGGATTGAGGTGGAACAAATGAAGATATCAGCAATGATGATGGACTTTTTCTTCTACTGGATTTGGCAGATGATGTTAAATCCATGTATCTCAACGAGATCAATGAGAAAGCAGGAGGCAGGAAGAATTTAGGCAGACACTGACTTGCAAGTCTTAACAACAGCCCTTTTTTATCCCCCAAACATTGCAAAAGCATGGAATTGACTCATCCAGACAGAGAGATGCCAAATCTTTATCTAGTGATGGTATCCTTCCCTAGAAACTCCACAAAGGCCCTGCTCTTTTCCTGTGAAGTTGTGGGAGCAGATTCACAGTGGAATGGGCTCTGCTCACGTCTAAGATGAGGAAATTCTTGGAGCAGGTTCCTGGTATTCAGCGTCTGTGGATTGCTCTTCATCTCAACAACTGACCCAGATGCTTTTGCACTCTGGGATGGCTCTTCAGGGTCTGTCACCTCCATAAATCACCTGCCTTGGACGACCTTGTGTCTTTAAGGAAAATCCTGTGGAACTGTTAGCTCCAACCTTACTGAAGGACACACTCTGAAGAGCCAGCTCATTAAGCGAGCTTTGAAGGGTGTGCTCTGCAGAGCAGCTTCCTGTTATTTGGTTAATGGTTGACCTAGTTCTACTGCCATATGCCTCCTGGAACGCATTCTAATATAAAATATGTGCTAAAGCAAGACGGGGATAATAGATGGAACATCAGAGCCTCTGTGGAACAGAAATCATATAATGCTGTTGCGTTCTGGAGGGTGATCGTAGTTACTAAAAATGGCAATATCTTCATGGAACTGTGCTGATTCTGATGGCAAGCTCAGGAATGTTAAACACAGCCACCCATGTTGGGGTTTTTTTTTTCAGGCTGGCCTTGTACAAAAGGTTTGTATCAGTAATTCCCCCGTGCTCCGTGCGTGAAGCTAAAGTTAGGTAGTGAAGCATTCAGAGTGATATTACAGCTGTGAGGAAAGATTAGATTTGGCTAAAGGCAGGAGGATTTTTTCCCTGTGGTAGGTGTTTTTTCCATTGCAACCTTGGATTAGCAATTTTTTTTTCCCTTTTTAAATGCTGGCTAGAAGCCAGAAATTGGTATTTGAGCTTTTTACCTGATAGCAGAGACTGCATATTTATGTACATATTTCGGCAGAAATATAAGAAATTTGGAGGTGGTGGGTAAAGCTCAACCTCCAGCCTGGATGTGGTGAAGTTCTGAAGAACTTGACCGTCTGTGCTTTCTGGTTGATTTGGTTTTGTGCCCTAGGAAGAGGAAGGATGTATGATAACAACTGTTTTCATAAGCAAGTGTGCATTATGGCAGAACAACGGGAGGGGAAAATTAAAGCCACGTTTTGTAACCTCTCGAGAGCTCGGGACTCCCTGTCAGTAGAGGCTGGCGATTTATTTTTCTTCTGGCCAGTGTGGGAAACTGATCTGCTCAGCAGACAGCACCGCGGCTGTGGGTTCACACAAGCTGGCAGTGAGTGGCCAGCCTTTGTCTCTGGGGCTGCAGATGGCTTGCAAGCAGCCCAGGTGTGAATTCTGGGCAGAGGTATGTCACCACAGCGGTGGGGGTGGCTGGGGCCAGCCCCATTTGTCTGTGTGGGAAGCAGAAAGCTGTCAGGACACGCAGAGGCAGCTGCTGCTGATGAGCACGAGGAGTGCCCAACCTTCAGAGAAGAGGTGGGAAGTCCTGGGAGTCACAATAATCTTGTGCCTCTGCAACTCCTTCGAGCCTGTTCTGGTGCTGCTGGTGGCTCTGCGATCTTTTGTGTGAGGCTTGGGAGTATTTTGGCTCATTGGTGTGGGACACATGCAGCAACAGCGTTGTGCAGTTTCCACTTCTGCCTTAGCATTTAAGGCTGAACTGAGCTTTTTGTAGGAGGGCTGCCTGGTGGAAAACAAAACTGCAACATTTTTAGCAGGACACGGCGCGTTGTGTGAGCCGTAAATCATATTGGTCATGAAAAAAAAGAAAAAAAAAAAAAAAAAGAAAAATCTCTGCGACTGACACAAGCACACAAGCACAGCTATTTGTGCAACCTGATCAGAACAAAGGATAATGCTTCTGCTGCAAGATCAGACAGATCTGACGTTTCAGCAGGCTGGGCAAATGAATGGCGGAAGTGGTCCGCCTCCTCTTATCCATTGTCTCAAAGATGCAGGCTCATGGAGAAGAAAGGGAGTTTGAATAGGGCTTCTGAAGGAATATGCTGCTTTGTGTTCTGTGGGAAGAGAGCAAGGAGGAGTTCTAGAAGTTCTCTGCATTGGCAGCATGACAAGCTCGCAATGGGAAAATGTGGCAGTGGACTACTGGTGTTGGAGGAGCACTTTCCCTTCTGCAGCCTGCCTAGAAAATCTGATCTGTAATTAGGAAACTGGTGAAATGCTCCAGGCCTGGAGTATGGGACCAAGCCTATCCTGAAGGAAGGTCAGTGGGTCTTTAAATCCAGTGAACTCTGACCTCCTGCTTGAGACTTCTTCTATACTTCTTTTTTCTTTTTTTTTTTTTTCCTGTGTCCCCTGAATAGCCTGTGTGTTCTGGGATACCTCTCAGTTGTGTTCCTGATGGGATTTTTGCATAGGAAGGGCTGGACTGATCAAATTACTGGGACAGCCAGGACCTTCTACTTGGGAGATTCTTGTGGTTTTTCGTGTTCCAGCTGTCAAATTAACCCAACTGGGATTTTAGTAGCAATCTCCCTTTTTAAAAGCATGATGAAGCCAAGGAAATGTGAGAAGGGAGAGAGCAGGACAGGGATTTTTGATAAGCTGGGTAGAATTGTGGGTTACTTCACATTTCAGAACTACAATATATGACTTCCAGCCTCAAGGGGTATTTAATCTGAGAAATGAACCATTTGGAGGGTGGGGTGTAGAATTTATATCAGTGATCTGGCTGGTTAGATTTCTGTATATTACCTTTTTGCATGGTCACTGGGACTAGAAAATGCTGGCAGTTATAGGTGCACCATGATCAGAAAGCTTTCATATGGAACCAGTTTTCTTTAAAATCGAGCATTCCTTGGCTCAGGGATCAACAGCTGTATTTTTTTTTTAGCAAACACGCTATTTTTCTTTAAGTTAATGGAGATTAGATTTGTGTCTGTGATAATAGAACCACTCTTGGTCATCCATGAGATCCCTTCTGCCCTTTGTTTTCCCATGTACAGCCTAGACCATGCTGTCAATCCAAAAGAGACATAAATTAATTCCACAGGATGCTGACAGTCCATCATCAGCATGCACTGGGAACAAAGCTTTCTGCTTTAGAATCCCACTTTAAAAAAGCACATCAGAAACCCATCAGACTCTCCTGATTGGAAGCCTCTGTTGAAAATTTTAAATGTGTGATGGCCGGGCTGCCACGGCTGGCATGTTCAGTGTCCCAAAGCAGTTGTGAAAATTCACAGAATCACAGCAAGGGTGAGGTTGGGAAGTGACCATTGGAGGTTTTTTGGTCCGAGCTCCTCTTATCTCTTTTCAAGAGGCAGCCCCAGCTCCCCCAGCCTTTCCTGGTGAGGGAGATGCCCCAGGCCCCTCCTCACCCCCACAGCCTTGGCTGGCCCTCTCCAGGAGCTCTGTGTCCCTCCTGCCCTGAGGATCCAGAGCTGGACACGGCCCTCCAGAGGTGCCTCCAGGGCTGGGCAGAGGGGCAGGATCCCTCCCTGACCTGCTGGCAATGCCCTCCCAAGGGCACTCCAGGATCCCCTTGGCCTCCTTGTCCCCAGGGCGCTCTGCTGGCTCAGGGACAGCTCTTTGTCCCCCAGGAGCTGCAGGTCCTTCTCTGCAGAGCTGTTTGTGCTGGTGCTTGGGGTTATTCCTGCCCAGCTGCAGGACTCTGCATTTTTGCATTTCAAAAGGTTCTGCTGTTCCCATACTCTTGAGAAGGGCAGCAGAGCACTCCCAGTTTTGTATAATCAGTGAGCTTGCTGAGAGGACACTCTCTCCCAAGCCATTAAACAATACTGGACCCAGTGCCAAACCTTGGGGACACCACTGGTTTGAGGACTCTGTGCCAGTGGTGACATCCTCTGAGACCTGCCCATCAGCCAGTTCTCAGCCCACCTCACTGCTCCCTCTGTTTATTCTCAGCAGAGGCTAAAAAGCCATCCCAGAGGATGTGCCATGCTGGATTTGACCCAAAAACCACCAGCATGTGCTTCCAGCTTCTTTGACCTAAGGGGAATAATACTGGGGACGGGAAATAATACCACTAGTGTTGCTCCTTTATTCAACCGTGGTTGCAAACTGTGTCTAAACTAAGCCAGTGTTATTTGGACAGAGTGATCAAAAATGTTTATATTCCAAAAATGTCTAGTGGAAGGAGTTCACTGAGCTCTCAATCCATGCCTGAGTGTGAGGACAAGGAGAAAACTCTCATGGTTGTACATAAATCTCTCTCTCTCTCTCTCTCATAAAAGAGTGTTCTCTCCAGTTATAAAGTTTTGGGTCTAAAAGCGAAAGAACAGTATCAGCCTGGCACTAAGCAGAGATTAAAAGGTCAACTGTGTATCAGTGAAGGGTGCAAAATGATTTCTTACAATCTTCTACTTACTCACCTCTTCAGGAAATAGGAGGGAGAGCAGAGGATCTTGGCTAGGTTTGGAGATCTTGAGAAAAGTATCCTTTGAAGCTGTTACATTCCCAAATTTATATTGGGCAGATCTTATCTTTGTGGGATATTTTTATTATTTTCTTAGTAATATGACTCCTAGAGATATTAAGACAGCTGGACCAATCTCTGCTTTCTGAAAATTAAGAGCACTGTGCCAGTCATAAAGTTGATAATTTTTTTTTTGCCCCAAAAAAAAAAGGAAAAAAGGCTATATTGTGGCCTAAATCAAAGAGGAAGCATGGGAAGCATGGACGATTGTCTTGCATGAAACTCTGAATGACAGCAATGTGCTTGGCATCTATTAGGTCAAGCAAAGTGGATGCCTGAAGTTCCTGTGGACAAAATTTGAATTTTGGAATTTATCAATTACATTTAAAAAACTACAACAGAGTTTAGGGCTGCCATCAAATGTTCTCAGTGGAGCTGAGCTGAAGGAGATAAATGACAAAAACATGTATTTGTACCATCTTCAGATCTACATCTGCCATATTTTGTCGTTTGGTTTTGGTTGGTTTTTGGTCTAAAAGGGATTGGGAATGGGTCAGTGGCTCAGGGATCATCCAGATGGAGGAACCTATGATTTGCAGCTCTAGGAGAAAGGGACCATGCAGAAAGTGCAGGAGGGCCACAGATCTCCTTGGCCATTGGCTTTTCTGGTGTATCAGAAGACTTATGGATCTTTCCAAGACTGAAGTAAGTAATGACCTTGCTTTGATGTATCAAACAAATAACACCAGTGTTGTGCCTTTGAGAGCCCTGATTCCAAAGAGATAAGCAAGGGTTTTCCTTTGTATCTTGGACCCATTCCATTCAAAACAAAAGCATCCCACAGGTCAAACAAGAAGGGTATCTGACAGGATTTAAAGATACTTTTCCTTTTTTTCTGTCTGTTTTCTGTGCCAGTAATTTATAATTTTTTATGTGTCAGACCTAAAAGCTCATCATTCAGTTTCTATATGTAAAAGACAGAAAATGTGGAACAGAAAATGATCTGTGACTCACTCAAGTCACTGTGTTGGCTTTGCAGCCTGTGTGGATTTGAAGGAAGACTCCTGTCTTCCTTTTAATTAAAAAAAAAAAAAAAAAAGTGATCCTGCAAAGTAGTAGATATTTAAAATTGTTAGAATAGCTAAGTGGACTAGGCTGGAAATGCTTGTGCTGGTAAAGGTTTGAAGCCTGGAAAATGAGAGCTCTCAGGTAGTCCATTCCTCCCTTTCAGAGGTTTTCAGGAGTGGCATTTGGAGGACTAAAAGCAGCCAATTTGCCTGTCTGTGTACAGTACCACAGGAATCTGGATAAAGCTGTAAAAAGATGCAGTGGGTGGAACCTGAGACTAGAAAGATGCTCGTTATGTAAACAATTCCTAATTTCTGACTGAATTGCAGGAAAAAAAAAAAATAGGAGCTATTGGAATTTCTGATGGACTGTCAGAAGTTGTCAAGTGTAGCTTCTCCTGAGATGCTGTGGTGGGAAAAAGGCTTGATTGAGTTGTTTGTGGACAAACTGTGTAGCTGTAAAAGCTGAACCTTCAGCAGGAGGACTCCCAATGCTGCTATCTCAATTTAGGGATTAAAGCCCCTCTGATGAGAATCCTGGAGCTGCAGGGAGTCCAGGGAGGTGGTTGGGTTCTACCAGAATGTGCAAGAAGATTCTCCCTCACCTGGCAAAGGAACGGGAAGCAAACAAACCAAATTAGGTGAGATGATAAGGCTTGACTGTGGGTTTGTAGTTACCAGTTAAGGCTTGATTATCTGTACTGGGCATTCCTCCATATCTCCATTTTAGGCTTAAAACTATTGACAAGTGATATGCATTAGGGTTCTCCAAGTGGAATCTGTGCAGAAAGTTTGTGGAAGCTGCTTTCCTCTTCAAAGTCTGATGCATTTCTCTGTTTTCTCTACCACAGAGGAAAAAAAAGGAAATAGAATTTTTTTAATTTGACAGAGCTACTGCAGATTTTCACACAGTAATTTCTAAAGGATAAATAAATCCCCAGAAGGAGCATCTCTGGTTTCCTCTGGAATTTAGCAGCACTTCAGTCACCCCGAACTACAGTCCTGGTTGTACAGATGGCAACCAGAGGCTTTTGTCCTGTAGTTACCATAGAGGAGGTTGTTGCACAAAAACCCCAATCATAATTTGTCAACATGTCAGTTTCCTGGGGTAACCTAACATTCTCCTATAGATAGCCCAACCAAGCCACCTGAAATTATTATTAGCAGCAGAATTATTATTGTAAATGCTGTTCAGTAAATTTGAGGGTCTCAGCAATTTCAGTAGTAATTTGGTTTCATTTCTTTGTTAGTCATCTCTCAAAATCTTAGGCTTTGGTCTGTCAAGGGCGATAACTCTAGGAAACCTAGAGATTAGGCCATTTTGTCTTCTGTGCTTATAAAAGACTTCAACAGTTAGCACTGTCATTAGATCCTCTTTTTTTGATAACTGATGCAAAAACAAGTCAGTTTCAGGGGAAAAATACTTCATTAGCTTGGTTTTGAAGGTCAGCAGTAGAGGCCTCACTGTAAATGCCACTTTTTTTTTTCTAAACCAATTACTACAGCAGGATGAAGGAGAATTTTGATTCCCTAATTGGCAGGTTGCTTTCAATTCTTAATTTACAGTTTCAGTTTTGGAAGGGTTCTTTCAAAATTCAGAACTCTGTATGGCAGCAGTCTGACTAAAAGATCTAGAAGCCAATGGGAGAAGGAAGGGGATCAGGATTGAAGAAGGAGAAAGATGTTGAAGCTATTCCCCTTGTTTTTGGAATGAGTGACTCTTTTAACTTGTAAATAACACTCTTGATTAGTGGTGTCCCATCATGAAATGCAAGACAAGATAAGATAAGATATAAAAAGATTGCGTCCTCTTGACAAACCACTTTTTCTCCATTTCTCTCCCATGTTCTGTGTCAGATCTTTTCTCCCAGGCATGGGTTCCAAGTCCTTTTGTCTTCAGCTTTGAACATTTCCTTTCTTCTATTAATGAAGCCTACAGATATGGGCCATGTGTGCTCAGCTGAATAGGAAACAATTTTTTTCCTTTTTTCACAGTGAACCTTCACTGCTGAAATGATCTTGTAGTGCAGGTGGCTTAGAGGTACATGATATCAGTTATTTTGTCAGCTTTTGCAACACATCTGAAGGCTCTCCAGGAAGGGTGAACAATAGCACCAGCCCCTGATTAGCATGTCTGGGTTCTGCCTCCTTCAGCTTCTGAGACCTGGGAGATCCAGTGCAGGTTCTGCTTTCAGGTGAGGAGAAACTCACTCCTGCTTCAACCCTCCACTTGTTGATAAAAGGCTGTGGCGAGCACTGATCCACACAAAGGTCTGGTCCTAAGCTGGGGAAAACTGGCAGAGCTCCAGCAAATTTCTAGAAATAAAAAACCTAGAGAAGTCTCTAAAACCACAGCAGTTGCTGCTGGGGCTTGCACAATATTCTACAGCCTGCAACAATACAGCAGCATGAAGCTGGGATAACACTGATGGCTTAATACTTTTTTGTGATCTCCTGGGGTGTTTTTCTTTTTTTTTTTTTTTTTTTTTTTTTTTTTTTGTGAGAGCGAAAATCCTAAGGCGAGAACTTTGCTCCTGCTCTCTTGGTGGCACTGGCTTGGGTGGCTTTGTTTTTCTTTGAAAACTGATAGCAGAAGACTATCCAACCTTCAGGAGTGGAGCCATTATATGTGGGGCCGTGCAACAGGAGCCAGGGTTTAAAAATAAAATACCAGGCTGCCTTCCTGAGGATCCAGACATAGCAAACACACACGCACACACATACGCAGGACCCCGGCTGGCCACGGTTGTATCAGTTACAGAGCCCAGGGCAGCAGACAATGAGAACCAAAAAGGGGGAGCCTTGTTCCTCAAAAAAAAAAGAGGAAGAAATACAAGGCTTTTTGTAGCCTCAGATGCCAGTTTCTGGTGTGCACAGGAGGCCCCTCGGCAGCAGAAGGTGGAGGGACAGACAAGTGCCAAGTCATTCCTGGTGATGTTTGCTGTAGGTCCTTCCCTGCCTTCTCTCTCCCACATTTTCTCTGCCCTACTGAGTAGGGGGGTCTGAGCTGAGCAGTTCTTTTTTGAGATTGTGCTCCTTTCTTGAGACAGAAAAGCAGTGGTTTTTATGTCATGCTGAGTGCTGAGTGATCAGGATGGCAAACACCTTCAGAAGAAAGGAAGGACCAACTATTTTGGCTTCAGAGCCGTGCTGCTCACGTGTTTATCTGCTGGACTGCAGAAATAGCAGATGACCAGATCATCTTTCTAGAAGATCTGGAGGCATACAGAGGAGATAGGGGATAGACCAGGAAGAATAATTTGTGGCAGGAAAGCAGAAAGGTATGGCTTAGTGCCAGGAATACAGCTTGGAAAGCGAGGCAAGTTACGTTAGATAGGAACGGTCTTCTGAAAGAAAAGGTGACTCTACTCAGGCAAACAAGTCTAGGAACCTAGGAAGATACAGTTCTTCATTAATTATGAATGTGGAGAGGGATGAGGAAGGCGAAAGATTTAACCCTTTTTGGCTGCTTCAAAGTGCTGATGTGATCTCACACCAACTCCTGGCCAGGGTGGGAAGCCAGGATTCCTTTGGGGTCTGGGTGTGGAGCAGCTGGGATTGTTCTTCTCTCAGGTGACCCTGGCAGAAACTGTGTGCAGGAGGCAGCCTGTGTGCCACCTCAGGTGTGCTGAAAGATTGGAGCCCATGCTTTTGACTGCCCAGATGCACCTCGTGGTAAATGCCAGCTGAGTTTTCAGCCAGGTGTCTTCCAACTGCACCAAGAATGTTTGTGTATCTCAGTTGACAGCTACAGGCAGAAAAAAAAAAAAAAAAAAAAAAACAACCCCAAAACAAACAAACCAAAACACCCAAAGGAGAGGTGTTTTTCCTCATCTCTGCCCAGGCAAAGTAGCAGTCAGAGCTGCCCATGACACAGTTGGCTTTCAGCGGGGCTCAGGCTGGTTCTGCTCTGCAGACACAGGATGAAGCATGCTCACTGTGCTTCCTTTCAGCAGGAATGCCAGCAGTACCTTGGATTACTACAGAGGCTGCTCTGTGTCCGTAAGCTCCTTTTGCAGAGTTTGGGTTCACATGAAATGGGATCAGGAGTCCTTGGTAGGCTGTGCATGGCTCTGAGCACAGAGCCTTTTGGAAAGATGTGTTTTCTCAGGCATCCAGACTCTCAGTAGGGAACACTTATTTTATTGAAAACCTTATTTTCAGAAAAACCATAGTAGCTTCACGTACTGGTTGAACATAGGCTGAAGGTGATGTGTAGCCTAAAGGTTCTGCAGGACGTGATTCTCATACAATCTAAGCATTTTTTAAAAAAAAATCTATAAAATACCTTTGTCTTGCTTGTGGTGATATACAAACAATGAAGGATAGGTGCAACTGTCAGCATGTGAAAATGAATTGCTTGGTTTGCTGCTGTCATAAATTTTTGTCAGCCAGGGTGGAGTGGAAGTGTGCACATGCTTTTGTGGCTCCAGCTAGCATGTGTGAAAGAGAGGTCTGATTAAATCAAACTTCCTCTTCTATGGCCTTGAATATCTCCTGCTTAAAAAAAAAAAGACACTAAGGAAGACCCAGAGAGTTCCTCTTGCAGGTATCTTTATGAAGGTGCTCTAAAGGAGACTCTCTTTGATGACTGCTAGTGAGTATTGATGGGGTTTGGTCAATTCTTTGATAGAACAGAATTATTATTATTATGTTTCTGATTATTTAGAAGAGTTTGAGAAGAAAAACTCAGCAGTTTGGGCAAAGACCTCTTTAGATCATCCAAGAATTTCAGTTTTTCTAGCTGCCAGCCCTGCAAAACAAATATTCTTCCTCACTCTCATAAAAAGCTTCCCTAAAAAACCAGGATTTTTTACCATGTGCATCCTCCACTGCAGTGTCAAGTAATATGAGGGTTAGACCTTGCTCACCAACCCCAAACCCCATCTCACTGGCATTCTTCTCTGCAGCCGTGCAGACATTTTGCCAAGTTGACCTAAATTCTTCAGCAAAAGGCCTGGATTCTGTGCAGAAGGGTGGAAATGGCAACTCCAGCTAGAAAATAAACACAGAGATAAATAAAGAGCATCACTTGTATCCTTGTGTGTGGTGTTTTGATTTACCCTTCCCTCTGGAATTACAACTTCTGCCGTGCTGAAGAGCTTTTCTAATTTCTTGTGGAGAGTTAGTGCTGGGATTCCAGGGGCACAGGAAGGCACGAGAGGGAAGGGCTGGGGTCTGGAAAGGCACTTTGTGCTGCTGGCTGTGCCACAGACCAGCTGTGTGACCTGGAGCCAGGCTGCTTCACTTCTTTGTGGTTCTCCACTGCCAGGGAAGGGAGCAAGGCTTTTTTTGTGGTGCAGGCTCACCCAACTTGCTTTTCACACAGACAGAGCCCACCAACAAGTGTGGCCTGAACTTAGTGAGTCAAATAAACAGGTTGTGATTGGATGGAGCAGACTGTCGGTATTGCTGCCTGAAATGTTTACAGATATCTGACTTTTTGTTTCTTATCTGCAATTTGAAACCATGAGCCTTCAGATTTCATTTTGAATTTGCAGCCATTTGAAAGCCAGGGAGATACTTCAGCCTTTGCTGTCTTTGAGAGCACAAGTCACTTCTGCTGGCCTTAATGACTTGTCTGTGATAAATGAATGGAAACCTGAAACATATGATCCTGTCTTTTGTCATGCTCCAGTGTTCCATAAACAGCAGAAGGGAAAATGAAATTTGCGCAGAACTGATTGTACACTTCTCCCATAGACACTTTGTCAATGAGGTCATAAATTAATGTGGAACTTTGACTCTGCCTGCATTCCTGCAAACAAGAACCCACGCCTGAACGAATGCTTGTTGCTTGAAGTGAATTAAAAAAAAGGCGCAAATACCTCTTATTCAAATGACTTTTAAAAGGGAAAAAAGTCTAGAGTGGACTGCAAACCACATTATGGTTTTTGTTTTTGTTTTTGTTTTTTCCGTTCCATACCGTTCAAGGACGTTGGCTAAAAACAAATCAAATGTCTCAGAACACTCTTTGTATGAATTCTGGTGTCATGTATGCCTCTTTTGGGATGAAAGAAACAGGGAGGACATCCACCTGGCTGGCAAGTGGTGCTGCTGAATGCTGTGTCTGAAGAGCTGTTCACTTAGCTGGACTCTTAGTGCAAGGAGAATATGTTGTTTATATATCTGATTGTCCTTGTATCCCTTCCATTTGTAAATGAAAAGATGCACCCTGTTCCTTTCAACCACCATAAATCTTTTTATTTTTTCAACAGTTGAGTCTAACATAGGCCTTTGCGCTTCAGGTTTTGCTTTCTGGTTTTCTTTGCTTGTTTGTTTCCTTTTTTTCCTTTTGCTTGTTTCCATCTTTATTCCTTTAGTAGGAACAAGATAAAATTCTTTACGTGGTTCTGCTTTGAACTTAATCCTGCTTTATTTTAAAATTTGCTTGAGCTGGAGGATTCAAAGACACTTGATCTACTGAAAGTACTTAGATGTATGTACTTGGAAAAGCAGCAAGTTGGGAAGGTTCTAAGTAACTTCCCTTTAAGTCAAATTTAGTCCCTTTTTAATGGTTCTACAATAATCAGTAAAGATGTTAGGAATTATGTACCCATTTGCTTTCAAACTGTGGAATGCAGCACATGTACCTTTGTCATTATCATAGGTGAATTTACTAGAGCCAGAAAACCCTTCCTTTGCTTTCAGAACATTACTTCTGAACTTCCCCAGATTAAAAGGCAAGCTAAATTCCATAATTCTGTTTGTATCTCATCAGGCTGAAGGTTCTCTTTGGTTTCCAGATGGATTTTAAACCACCACAGGGCTTCAGTCTTCTGTGTTTCTTTTGCATATTTTGAATTTTTTTTTTTTTCAATCTTTCTCATCTTAAAAACATCTTACCCATTCCTGTCCACTTTTGCATGCAGAGGAAATGTCAAGGTTTGCCTACCCATGGAGTTATTTAGACAGAGGCTCTGCAGTTCCAAACAGCCTTTTTGGGTCCCAAAGCACGTAGCCAAAAGCAGAATACCTGTCCTGAAGAGCCACTGTCTCACCAATTTTCAATAATGCAACAAAATAAGGGTTTTTCTGAGGCCAGGTCTTATTAGAAGACCATTTATTAGCCATTTATTTAACAGTTCTCCTGAGGCTTGTCTTTATTGCTTCTTATTATACACAAAACCAAAATCCTGACAAAGCCTGAGTTGCCACTGTGCTGCATTTCCTTATATTTGTCTAAGAATCTTGGTGGGGTTTTAAGTGCATTTTGTCTTCTCCTAACTGGAGACTGTTCAAATTTTTAATAAGCACATGTAATTGTTTTTTTTAAATGAATTTCCTCAAGAATTCTCTTCTTTTAGACCAGGAAAACTGAAAATTTCTTCCACTCTCCTTTGTTACAAAAATAAAGATTTGGGTGCAGATTCCAGGTTACTCAGTTGTTGTAATGATGATTTAGTTTTGTTTTTTTTTTTTTTTACCTCAAGAGATACTTTTTATCTTGACAACCTAGTTTTGAACAGAACTTTCCTTGTGGCAATAGACACTGGGGGTTAAATATGTGGTTTGGCAATTGTTTACATATTCTGGAGTGAAGGTTTTGCTTCACTTTTTCTTTTATGAGGTGTCATCCTGTATCTTTGAGGCCACGTGAGAATGGTTCTTCAGAAATGAGAGTTGTCTTATGACAATGGAGACTGACTATTTTGTTCTAAAATTAGGTTTTGTTACCTTCCTAGATAAATTTAAATGCTCGAAGATTGATGAGTTTTAAATCATTAAGTGCAGAGCATTTGCAACAGCTGAAAAAAATAAGGTGTTGTGTAATGGACTTGCAGAAGAGAAAAAAAACTCAAGAGTTCTGTAATGTCCACATATTTGCAAGGATTGTAGCTTTTGAAGGATGCAGTTGCTTATAATCTAAGCCCTTATTACAAAGAAAATCAGGATTTCTTTACTCTTTATGATCCATTTCCTATTTGAGTATTTCTTAGGAGAAAGAAAAAGAAATTGGGTGTCAGTGGTTGACCCTCAAACAGCTTATTTAAAGCAAAGAGAATTAAACTAGGACAGAAGAACTCCATTAGGAGCTTCAACTTCTTACCATTTTTGATACAACTGAGCCATAGTACTAGATTTCTCCTTAATTTGAATGCATTCATAGTAGTCAGGGACACAGGATGTTTATTACTGGAAAGACATGAAATAAGGTTAACAAGAGGTTGGTTGTGGGGTTTTTTTTTGTTTGTTTGTTTTTTTTTTGTGTGTGTGGGAGATTGTTCTTGATTATTACCTGCATAATGAAGTATATTTTTTTTACAGACAGGGACTAACAGCTTTTTCCTTGTTTTAATGTCATAGTTTCTAATTCCTCTTTGATTAAACCACTTTCTGGCTGGAGAACTGTCATTAACCCTGGTCGATTCGCAAATGTTGTGATCCATAATTGCAGGATCACTCGGAATTCCCTTTCCTCCAACCCTGAAGTGCACTGTAGATGTTCCACTTGGTTTCTTCTAGAGCCTGTCTGCCATCTATGTATCACATTAATGATTATGATTATGAGCCAGAGTGCTATTTTAAGACTTGAGCTTTGTATTATTACACCAACTGCAAAAATCTGATTCCTGGAAGGAGTAAGGGAGTGAAACTGGGGAGTAAAAGGAGCAAGGTTCTCATTTGGACCCAGGATATCGTACCTCAACATGCAATCCAAAGGATTATATCTATATCTGAGGGTGTTTGGGACAAATAAGTTGTTATTTTGGGCAATGTGTTACCAGGAACTTGCTCCTCCTTTTCTGCAGCATCCCTCCTCAGCGGGCAGGACCAGCATCTTGCTGCCACCACCACCAAACAAACAGGGGACCTTCACTTGCCCAGGTGGAAAAGAACTCTTGGGAGGGGTTGTCAGGGAGAAGAGGTGTCAGCCTAATGGTAATCACTGGTCTGAGATCTGTCAAGTGCTGGAAAAGTATATGTTCTTTTACCTGGGGCAGAGATGCTGGCTGCCATGCTGCGTGCGAGTCAGTGGGCAAATAAAACTGTGTATTCTGTCTGGTATTATAAATGGGTCAGTGATGGATTTGTATTACCTGAGGAAATGAACTGGCGGACAGAGAAGCTTCTGCTTGCTGCCCTGCAAATGTCAAATATAGCAGAAAGCTTGGGGGAAGGGGAGGGATAGCTGGAGACAAAGGCAGTGTTAAAATAGCCAGGGTGTCAGAGGAGCTCCTCAAACAAACATGTGCTTCTGAAGGGTGAGCTGAGAGAGCTGAACAATCTTTAGACTTTGTTAATCAGCATTTTCTCACCCTCCAGCAGGGTTTCTGCAGTGGATTTTGCTTTATAATTGGAGTCATGCATGAAGTGGGCTTGCATGAGGTGTTGTGCTGCTGCACTCAGCTTTGCTGGCTGGTACAGAACATCAGTTCTGGTGCTTTGGTTTTGTGGGGTTAAAAACATTCCACTGAAAGTCCTTTTCCATCCTCTCCCCAAGCTCTCTTGTACTTTTAAAGTACTTCTGGAGCACATAAGATCTCTGGATGGACTGAGGGAGAGGGCTTCTTACTCCCCAGGGTCCTTAGGAAGCTGAGCTCTGATGGGTGTGACAGACAGGCAGAGGGCTATGGCTCACTTGGATCTGATCCAGGCAATGTTCCTTTGGTTCCCAGCTGCCCTGTGAACTTCTCTTAGCGAGTCTTGAGTGACCAAACAGGGTAACAGGGTGCCAAATTCGGGAAGTGATCTCTGGCTGGAAGATTACTCCTCTCACCAGCCAAGTTCAGTCTTTGTCACCACGGCTACGAGAGGTCCAGTTCAGTTTCTGCACCTAAAGGAGGAACATGAGTCCAGAAAAACAACTTTTGACATACATTTTTCAAGTTAGTGTTATTCTGGCTTTATTTGGCACCACATTTTTTTAGTTGGAGGGCCAAAGCAGAGCTTTGCTCTTTTGCATTTGTGGTTTCTGAGTGCTAGTGACTTGGTTTTCACCTCTGTGACTACACTCATAGAGTGCCTGCATGTGTTTTGAACCAGCTGTGTTGGCTGGTCTAATCTCAGATCTCTTAAGATTAAAATTCTGTGGCCCCTAAAATAATCCAGCAGTTTCTGTGTTCCCATGGTTTAGCCCTGTCACCAGTTCATAAAGCTGTATTTAGCCTCTGTAAAAATACTGTGCTTCCTGCAAACTGAGATTGGTCCTCTTTAAAGCTCGCAGCACTGCCAGTGACCATGGAACGGAGCATGGGAGTTCAGGGTGAATGGCAAGATTACCTCTGAAGGCACTGCAGGGTGTTTTAAGGGCAGATGGCTATCAGGAGATAATCTCTTCTCTCCTCAGACTTTGTGGCTGTTCTTTCAGTCCATGGTCCCACATGGAGTTTGTCATACCTGCTTTGCCACTGCAGGACCCCCTTTTAAACAGCTTTTCCTGGCAAGGACGAGGTCTTTGCTGGGGCTGTGCCAAGCTGAGGAGCCTGCTCCTCCCCTGCTCCTTCCAGGGTGAGGCTGGTAATGCATCCTTTGTGTGAAAGCTCCTGGAAGGTATTTGCAAATGCATGAGAAGGAATTAGGTTGTTTTCTGGAGTACCCGGGCACCGGTGCTGCCGTGTTCTTCAGCACCACCTACTGACATCTTCTTCCTCTCCCTCTCAAACTCGGCACACACACCGGGGGTTTGCACCTCTTTCTTACACGAGGTAATTAGCAATACACTCTTGGCTGGAAATTAGAAACCCCGGACCCAGTGCATTCAATTCCATTGTGCCATATGGGGAGCACTAATGAGCAGGGTACAAAAGCCAAGCTGCTTGGCTCTGGTGTCTGTTTTCCTCGCCTGGGCCAGCCCTCTTGCCCCTTGTGTCTGCGGAGAAGGGCACTGAGGGGCTGTGGGTTGTGTTGGGGAGGTGAATGACTTGGCTTGTGTCCTGTTAGTACAGGAACCAAGTGGCAAAACCACATTTCTGCCCTGAATTTTTGCCCCATCCTGCTTCACCTCCCTCTTAAACTAGTTTTGTGCAGCAAATTAAGTGTCATACTTAATAAGGGAAAAGGTCCTACTCTGACCACCCAGTTGTTCAGATTCTCATATATATATTTAGTGTCTTTCAGAATTCTGTAGGGATTAATAACTTGCCATGAAAGTAATTCAGAAGATCAGAAGAACCCATCCTCTAGCCTTGCTTGGAGCAAGAGCATTTAATGTTTGAGAGGCTTTCTCATCAGGGAAGTTCTTTACCCTCAGACTCTGTTGCCTGTGCTCTGTATCATGTACTGCCTCACAGCTAACCCAAAGGAAAGGGACAAAAAAGGCCAGAATTGTAATTTGTATGACAGTGCAAGTTTGTCATTTAATAAGACTGTGGCATTTTATTTGCAATCTGCTTTTATTTCAAAGTTTGAAGTTTGAAAGTACCCTTCAGGCATTCAGGTGGCCTCTTAATGTATTTTTTTTTAACAGATCAGGTGTATATGTAGACCCCAGGTGAGAAAGAAAGAGAAGAAACATTATTTGTGAGAAAAGAAGGAGTCATCAGCACTTAGGTAGCTTGAATCAGTAAAGCTCTGGCAGAAGCAGACAGATAGGTGCCACTATCTGTGATTCTCCTTTCATCTTCTAAAATCCATGGTCTTTCAGTGAGATGGTTAATAGGTATTAATATTCAATAACTACATTTTTCTGGGGTTTTGGATTTTCTGTTTATTTGTTTTGCCTTTTTTCCACCCCCATTTTTGAGAAGTCATAGTCGTGGGGAGCCAGTTGAGTTGAAACCAGTGTATCAATCATTTGGACCCATTTAATCTCATTTATGTGAAAGGTTCTATGAATCCTTGCTTTCTTGAACTGAAAAAAAAAAAAAGAAAACCCAACCGTGCTGCTGGTAGCAACGAGAATCATCTCTTCCATGAGCTTTAAGAATAATGTGATTTATATACATTTTTTTAATGTAGAAGATTTTGCAAGCTGTGATAGATTTAGTGTGGTATTGGTGTCTGGATTCAGGGACATAAATAAATATTTATTGTATGGATTAGCCATCCTATTTTCCAAGACAGGGAGATTTCTGAAAAGTTTGAAAAATAATGTGCAAAGCACGTGTAGAAGACTTCCTTTTGTGAAGTCAGATCTGAAACCCACTTCATGTTCAAACAGTCTTTCAGGTAGCTGGATAAGGACATTTTGGGAAGAAAATGAGTTTGTGTCTTCTCAGTTTAGACTGTTTTTATTATTGATTTGTACTGAATCTTCAATAGTAAAGTTATTCCTGAAAATACCTTACATTTTGATATACCTTTCCATGTAAGTCAAGGGAAGTTTTTCTGGAAGATAGGAATCACAAGCATCAGCTCTCTTATGTCCTTAACTGTTGAGTTTCAGAATGGAACAAACAACCCAAAACTGGATATATAGAGAATTTAAGCTGTAACCAATGATACAGTTTTATTATTAATTCCTTCACAAGAAAATATGATCCACAAAGTATGTGTATATTATGGAGTTGCAACCCAACCCATGGAGTTCTATGAAAATCTGGTTGTATCAAATAAAAAAGAAAAAAAATAGTGAAAAAAAGAAATGGTGTTTCAGTTTAGTTTATGTTGTTACCAGCTCAGAGAAGTAACTCCAAAGACAGTGTTCGGAGGACAAAAATTCCAACAGCTTGACTGGAATTCAGTCATTGAAAAAGACCCACGAGTTGAGTAGGTTTACCTGACTGTAGTTGATAGTTGAATTGATTCTCTGAATTCTTAATTAATTATGGGGTTTCCTTTCATAAATGAGAGCAGAGGTTGGCTTCCTCCAGTTGGAATAGACATCAGGTTTCCAGCTTCTCAAATGTGTCAGTTTTTGCATTACTCCTATTATTTTCTTTGTTTAGTCCTCATTTTCACTGTTGTGGCATTATAAAAAATGTTTAAGAAGAAAAAATTGGGGGCAAAAAAAAAGCCCAAAACCCCAAATCCAAAGATGAGAGTTGCAGCTCCGCTGTACATGGGCTGAACCTGGCCGGGAGCCCAGCTGTAGGCACTGGTATAAAACCCAGGCTTCTCTAGCAAGGAAAAATGCCTGAGGTGCTACTCATGGGAATTCTGACAACTTGTCTTATCTGTAATTATACGCCAGCAAATTTTGTTGTGGTGTTTGATAGTTAATTTCTGGATGGGTGGGGAAGACTGGAAAAACCTCGAGGACCATGGAGTCCTCATGTTCACGCACTAAACCGTGCCCCCAAGGTACACATCCACGCATCTTTAAATACCTCCGAGGAGGGTGACACAACCACTTCCCTGCTCCAAGGTCCTGGGGGGGGGGGAAGAGATTTTCACTTCAGCTCCACTTTTTTCTGAGTAAAATGAGCGCTCTGAGTGCAACCTGCAGTTGTAGGGATGGAGAGGGCTCTGATTATCTGACCAGAGGAACGGCTGGAGGAGCTGGAAATGCCTTTGTTTCACATGCAGTGTTACTAATGCTGAGCTGGAAGCTGGTGGAGTGTTGTGTGGTCTGATTGACCTTTTTAGTTGTGGTTGTGCATGTGCATATTCTTAACTTGGAGAAGCTCTGCTGACTCCATCTCAAAATATAACGGATGGGTAGTCAAACCACAGAAGCTCAATTTTGAGGTCAGTGCCTTGGGCTTCACAATTAATTTTGTATTTTGAAGCTTTAAAACCAAACTTAAACATAATGATTTGTACTACTTTGGCTGCTGCCAAATTCTGTAATTACTGTTGTTCAACAAGCACAATTATCTTTTGTTTTGGATTTTTAAAAACCTCAAAATCTAATGCAACTGTGTCTCAGATGTTCTCAAGCGTTTATGAGTGTAGAGGAGGATGCTGTAGACAATTTGAGACCACCTCATATCTTTAAAACTGTGGCTTTGAGAATCTCTGCTGCTCAATGTTTTGAAAGCTTTCTGCTCGTAAGAAATATGAGAATACCTCCATATTTAAGAAGACGTTGTAAATGCAAATTAGCCAGACAATGGCATTTTAATAATGTTTTGTGAGGTTAGCATTGCATTAGTAAGGATATTTTAGAAGTCACATATTATTTATACACAATTTGGTCTCAAGAGATTGCCTGTGAATATGTTCAAGGGCTTCTGGGATTTATGGATTCATTTAATGGTGGTTTTGTTTGGTTGTTTTAGGTTTTTCTTCCCACACTTCTGCTGCTGAGTTACTAGATTTGGTAACTCCTGTCTCACTCCACCTCCATTTCCCCTCTAAATTTTTTTACTGAAAATCTAAAGGGTTATGGAATGAGTTAGCTTAGCTGACCATGATGGAGACATGTGAATATTGCTTTGTCTACATGGCTTGGGATGTGGTTTGACAGAGTTTTAACATCTGCCCTTGAAAATGCTCTTTGCTCTTTTCACTGGGTGAGTCTCTCCTGGTGTCATCTCCCATGTGGACAAAAAAGAAGAAAGATGCACTTGTGTTACATTTTCTTCTGATATATGAGCTCAAACTGGCAGTATGTGTTTTTAGCCCTTGTGCAATGGAGGGATTTTAAAGAACATGGAAATGGTGGAGCAGAATCCCTTATGGAAGACTCCATCCTGCTCTCAGCAGGTGATGGGTGGTGGAAACACCACACTGAAGTCCACTCAGCTCTACCTGAGCTGAGGTAGAGTTTGTTCCTCACGGGAAGAACAGCAAGATTAACCTTTCTTGGGTTTGGTGCTGCCTTTGTGGTGCAGACCCTGCTGAGATTGGAGCTGGAACCCATTGGAGAGTCTCCATCAGTTGTGTAATCAGCAGCTATTAATGATATCTCTCAACACAATGGTTGGTTCAAGCTTGTGTAGAGAGCAACCAGCATCCTCAAGGATACATTCTCCAAGCAGCAATGCTTGCTGGAGATTAATGAAAATGGTGGTGGTTTTCACCTCTTGGAGCTACCAGGATTGTCCTTTTTTTTTTCCATAAAAACGTTGGTCTCCCTTCTGGTTTTCTATTTCATAAGCTGGCCTGAGGTTTTCCAAAAGAGACAGAGCTCAGAGCGTTTTGTGGTGATGTTTCTCAAGGGTCTGAAGTTTTCGGGGGGCTGAGGGGGGCGAAGGCTGAGGGGAGGGCGGGGGAAAGAGTGAGATTTTTGTGTGTGCGCGCCGTTGTTTTTCATCTCTTCCACACAATGGAGCTTTCAGAGAACCTCTCTTAAAAGGCATAGCTACAGCCTTTGTGTGAAGGGTGTGTCTGCTGGCAGGGTTTGCTGATGCAGACAGGCTGGGTGGTGATTAACAAAGGTCATTAGACTTTGGAATCTGGCAGGGCAGTGGGGTGGTGTGTCTTCTGCGCCAAGCAGGAGAGCTCCCCAGGGACAGGCCCGGCTGGAGCCTTCCCGCCTGCTGTCCCCCCTCACTCCCCCGCGCCTCCTCCTCCTCCTCCTGCTGCTGCTGCTCCTGGGAGGCTCAGCTGCATGTCGCCTCTGCCTGTAGGACAGCTTGGACCAGTGTGTTGACGCTGTGATTGCAGCGTTTTCTGGAGCCACGTTTTGTCATCCATGGGACAGGGGAACCCATCCCTGCCTGAGGAGATGTTTTGGGGAAACCTTCTGCTGAAGGAGAGAAGGTGCAGCTCTGAGGGAAAGGCGCAGGGGGAGGAGAGCAGGGACACGATTTTGGAGGGCAAGCCATGCAGGAGAAATGTGAGGGAGATGTGATTCTGAGGGGTGGTGGTTTTTAAAGCATCACCTTGAGGAGGAGGAGTTCAAAGAAGGAAGGGGGGGAAAAAGAGAGGAAAAAAAAAAGAAAAAAGGCTGGTGTACTTGAGCTGAAGCTGAGATAAGTGAGGCCATGTTGTGCACAGGCAAGGAGCTCCGAGGCTCTGAGTGCAGGAGTTGTCTGAGCTAAAATGGCTGCTCCCAAAGCTCAGAGGACTAGGGCAGCTTAGTGAGTCTTAAAGCTTCAGTGACGCAGGGGCTCATATCTCTTGAAAGTGTGATAAACACATTCAGTGGAGCTGTGGCTTGTTTGGCTGAGATGAAAGGACTAAGCTTGGGGGATGGGTAGTGAAAACTGGATGATCTGCTTTTCTGTGAAGTGCTCTAAATGCAGGAGTCGTCTGCTCCATGGAAAAATTTGTTTTCAGGTCTAATGGACTGTGCTAAAGGAGACGTGGGGTGGGGCTTCACTCACTGCTGTAATTTGATCCAGAGCAGATAGCAACCTCTTCCACACAATTTGGTCTGGTGCTTGCACATAAAAGCTTGAGTATCTCGATTATTGTAACTTTGTTAGCTGAAAAGAAGCTGGTGCAGCGTTCATTTTCTTTATTGGTGGTGAGAGGGAGTGGGGGGAGAGAAAGGACACCGTGCAGCCTGCAAAGTAGTGTAGGTGAATGCGAGGAGAGCCTCTGTGCTCAGACTGTCCGGAATTTGACCAGCTAGAAGTTTATTTTAGCAGGCTATCAGGAGAAGCATTCTTTCATGTAAAATCCTGGTGCAGTACCCTCTCTTGTTTCTGTGCCTTAATGTTTTGGAGCTTTCTCCTCACTTTGTTAGGTTGCTTCCTTCATACTCCACACACAGCAAACACATGGGATTTAAATTGCTGTGGGCTGCTGTTGTGTCTTGGACTCTGAAATGCTCATCCTTTTCCAGCAGATGCATGGAAGTTTAAAGAGGGAATTGCTGCATTAGCATAGGAAGGTGGATCTTGTGTCTGAGCACTGCACAGGGTAGGAGGGTCTAAGTCTTTTGTTTGGCTTGTGCTTTGTGTCTCCTGTCCTTCATGGCAGTGCAGCCCTCTATGGCAGGATTAATTGTCACAACTGAACCACTATTCTTCACTGTGTCTTGTGTTGCTTTCTCCTTGAAGGTATGCAGGGTTTTTTGATAAATCAGGGAAGTCATAATGGCTCTTGAGTCTTTGTAACTCATGTTTCCATTGTACTTTTTCAGCGTGGTTATTCCCGTTGCTGTCCTTTTCTTCCTCGGGCTGTCTCCATCCCCCAGACTGCTAAGGCACAAAGGTCTTGTCCCTAGAATAGACTGATGAAACTATAAACATTTTAACAAAGAGTGGAGGTGTCCTTAGAAGCTTGGTGGAAGTAGGGCAGAGCAAAATATTGTGCCTTGGGTACGTGTAAGTGTATCTGACCTTGCTGTTAGCTCTAGGTTTTCAATATCAGGACAGATAGTAGTATGCTGTGAAGAAAGACCAATTTCTCCCTGTGGGAGCTTTTGATGCATGGTACTGAGTGCAGCAGGAATTGGCAACTTCCAGGAAGCTTAGAGTGTGTCTCCTGAAGGCAGAAACTGGTGTCTTCTGATTGTAAATTCCAGTGCATTTCTCTGCACATGGGCTGTGGTCTTTGAACAAGACCAAATTCTGAAAAAACAGCCCGATGGAAAAGCCAAGAGGACAAAGTCCAGCGGATGAGTAGTCACTTGTCAGAGAGTTGAGTCAGCAGCTTGTGAGCTACCTAGATAGGACTTCTTGTGAATCTGAGCAGACGCTTCTTAATAGGGCAAGGAAAGGTTGAGTTCCACGCCGCTGTGTTTGTGGAATCTCTGCAAGTGACTGAGTCATCAAAAGCTTGGTGTTACCTTGGTGTTACCAGGATTTGTTCCAAAAGCTGCTGTAAACTCAAATCGTTCTTCTCCTGTTTCTCCTGCAGATTTTTCTAATGTAAAAGATCATCCTGAACCATGGAGGTCCTGCAGTGTGATGGCTGCGATTTTCGAGCTCCATCCTACGAAGACCTAAAAGCTCACATTCAGGACGTTCACACTGCTTTCCTGCAGCCAACTGATGTCTCTGAGGAGAGCCCTACCCAGCCAAGGTCTGGTTCCATCAACGCCAGCAACCAGACCGAGGTTGAATATTCTTCTGTAAAGGATGAATTCGCAATTGCAGATGACATAGCAGGTAAATCTCAACTCCAAGACTGATCTCAGCTCTTAAGATCTCAGCTCTTACCCCCCTATTTTACATGTGTCTTATTTCAATGTGTTTTGATTTCTGCCTTAATTGTGGCTTAAAAATCTGCATTATCTTTATGGCTGTGTCAGCAAAGCAGATATCTGGCATCAGCCATACTGGCTCTGACCATGGCTTTTTTTTTTTTTTCCCTGCAAATGCAAGCATGGAGGATGGTTTTATTTCCCAGCTTCTTTTCATGGGGTTCTTCATACAGATTTTTCATTTTCAGCTTTTCATGGTTGTTCTTCACTACCATGAACCACCTCAAAATTACAACTTTAGTTAGTTTTCAAACTGAACTAGTTTTATTTTTTCCCCCCGAGAAGGTCATTTTGGAAACTATCCACTCAAAACTATACACCACAGTCATGTATATGTAGAAATTATGTATAATGGTCACTTTTCTGACCATTGCCAGGTCTGTAGATATTACCATAAGCAACTGAGGGAATCCTGTAATGGTTGTTGTCAGTTCAGGGTGTGGTTACATTCTTAAGCATACAGGGTGGGTGAAGGAAAAGCCTTTTTTAAATTATATTTTATTTACAAATTTACATATACACCTTAATTCTCATTTTAGGGCAAAATGCAACAAGTCAGATGGGGACTGGAAGTTACTATAGCCAGAGCCAGACTTTCTATGGCCAGCATATGGCTCCAAACCCTAAACCAACCAGCAAGTTTTTCCAGTGCAAGTTCTGTGTGCGTTACTTCCGTTCCAAAAACCTCCTCATAGAGCACACACGGAAGGTTCATGGAGCACAGGCTGGGGGGAGCTCAGTGGGGCCACCAGCTTCTAGTTCCCTAAATTACAACATCATGATGCATGAAGGGTTTGGTAAAGTTTTCAGTTGCCAGTTCTGCACCTACAAGTCACCCAGGCGTGCGAGGATTATTAAGCACCAGAAAATGTATCACAAAAACAACCTGAAAGAGAGTTCAGCTCCTGCTGCTGCTGCTGCTGCTGCTGCTGCTGTGTCTGAATCAACGTCTGCTTCTGTGCCAGTGCAGGAACCCTGCAAGGAGCTGCCGGCAGAGGTGGTGGAGCGGAGCATTTTGGAGTCGATGGTCAAGCCCCTGACCAAGTCTAGGGGCAACTTTTGCTGTGAGTGGTGCAGCTACCAGACACCTCGGAGGGAGCGCTGGTGTGACCACATGATGAAGAAGCACCGCAGCATGGTGAAAATCCTGTCGAGCCTGAGGCAGCAGCAGGATGGAACCAGCGCACCCGAGGTGCAGAGTAAGAGTGCCCAGAGTGCCTCTCCAAACTCGAATTACATGTCCATGAACACTACAGGACGTGAGATGTCGAGTGCTAATGTCTCAAACTTCAGGGGATCTATGGGCAATTCACTCATCAGGCCCAACTCTTCTACATCTTCGAAGTTTTCTTCTGTGTCTTACCCTCAAATGAAGCCTAAGTCACCTCACAACTCGGGCATGGTTAATTTGTCTGACAGATCCCGCTATGGAATTGCTGATATGACGAATTCTTCTGCTGACCTGGAAACAAGCAGTATGCTAAATGACTCCAGCTCAGATGAAGAGCTAAATGAAATGGACAGCGAGAATGGCTTAAACTCCATGGATCACCAGACCTCAGGAATGTCTGCAGAGCAGCTGATGGGATCTGATGGCAACAAACTATTGGAAACAAAGGGGATTCCTTTCAGGAGATACATGAACAGGTTCCAGTGTCCTTTCTGCCCTTTCCTGACCATGCACCGCCGAAGTATTTCCCGTCACATCGAGAACATCCACCTGTCTGGGAAGACGGCTGTCTACAAGTGTGACGAGTGCCCCTTCACCTGCAAGAGCTCCCTGAAGCTCGGTGCCCACAAGCAGTGCCACACGGGAGCAACATCCGACTGGGACACCATGAACTCCCAGGCTGAGAGCATTGCCTCGTCCCTGAACGACAGCACGGTGTCCTACGAGGGCGGGAACATCAACGGCAGGAAGTCGGCCGGGATGATGGAACCCGTGCAGCCGCAGCCGCCGCAGCCGCAACCGCAGCAGCAGCAGCAGCAGCAGCAGCAGTCGCCCCAGCCCCATTCACAGCATCCATACAAGTGCACGTTGTGCAACTATTCCACCACCACTTTGAAAGGCCTCCGAGTTCATCAGCAGCACAAGCATTCCTTCTGTGACAACTTGCCTAAATACGATGGGCCGCCGTCAAACGCACCGCAGGAGAGCGAGGCAGATGCTCACCCCTCTGCCAGCACGGTGAAGAAGAGCCAGACCTCCATCCTTGGGCTCTCATCTAAAAATAACTTCGTTGCAAAAGCCCCCAGGAAGGTCTCAAATGACTTCCCTTTGGATCTCTCTCCCGTGAAAAAGAGAACTAGGATTGACGAAATAGCGAGCAACCTGCAGAGCAAGATCAGCCAAAACAAACAGCAGGAGGATGCTGTGATTAACGTGGAGGATGATGAGGAGGAGGAGGAGGACAATGAGGTGGAGATAGAGGTGGAGTTGGACAGAGAAGAAGAGCAAACAGAACCAATGATGGAGGTCTCCAGTTCTTACGCACCCCAGCAAATGTGGGGCAGGGAGGCTAATGATTCCCAGAAGGAGGCGAGCTTCAGGAGCATGCAGCATGACTACAATTCCACCAACGGGGCGGAGATTGAGCTCACTTTGTCTGAGGATGAGGAGGACTACTACTCTGCTGTCAGCATGAAGGACCATCAGAGCCCTAATGCCTCTGTTCTGGGCAGCCAGTCCAACATGTACGGTACCGACCAGAACAACGAGAACTCTGAGTTCAGCGACTCTGGCAGGCTTTACTATTGCAAACACTGTGATTTCAGCAACAAATCTGCCAGGAGTGTTAGCACCCACTACCAGCGCATGCACCCCTACATCAAATTCAGCTTTAGGTACATCCTGGATCCCAATGATCACAGCGCAGTGTACCGGTGTCTCGAGTGCTACATCGACTACACAAATTTTGAAGACCTGCAGCAGCATTATGGGGAGCATCATCCTGAAGCTATGAATGTACTGAACTTTGATCATTCTGATCTGATTTACCGCTGCCGCTTCTGCTCTTACACAAGTCCAAATGTTAGAAGCCTGATGCCACATTACCAAAGAATGCATCCCACAGTGAAAATTAACAATGCAATGATATTTTCGAGCTATGTTGTCGAGCAGCAAGAAGGGCTGAACACAGAGTCTCAGACGCTGAGAGAGATCTTGAATTCTGCTCCAAAAACTATGGCAACCTCCACCCCCGTGGCTCGCGGGACTGGTGTGCCAGCTGGTTTTAACAAAAGTGCCACCAAGAGTTTCAGTCCTGAATGTGAAAATCAGAAGGAACCTTCAGTCAACACTGTGGTTGTTTATGACTGTGACGTGTGCTCATTTGCAAGCCCTAACATGCATTCAGTTCTGGTGCACTACCAGAAAAAGCACCCGGAAGAAAAGGCCTCGTATTTCAGGATCCAGAAGACCATGCGCGTAGTCTCTGTTGACAGGGGCTCTGCCCTGGCCCAAATGTCCTTTGAGCTGGGGGCTCCCATCTCCCCGAAACTCTCCAGCTTGGGCTCTCAGCCTCCACCACCCCCTCCACCACCGCCGGACCTCTCTACGGAGCTCTACTACTGCAAGCACTGCTCCTACAGCAACCGCTCCGTCGTGGGGGTGCTCGTCCACTACCAGAAGAGGCACCCCGAGATCAAGGTCACGGCCAAGTACATCAGGCAGGCCCCGCCGACCGCAGCCATGATGAGGGCAGGGGAGCTGCCCCCGGGCATGCAGAGGCCGCCGGTGTCCATGCAGCAGCTGGGCCGCGAGGGCTCCGTGAACCCTCCGGAGAACGAGATGTTCTTCTGCCAGCACTGCGACTACGGGAACAGGACGGTGAAGGGCGTGCTCATCCACTACCAGAAGAAGCACCGCGACTTCAAGGCCAACGCCGACGTGATCAGGCAGCACACGGCCACCATCAGGAGCCTCTGTGACCGCGGGCAGAAGAAATCGGCTGGCAGCCTGCCTGCCCACGCCGCCGGCGCCGAGCGGGACAAGTCCAAGCTGAGAGCCCTCAAGTGCAGGCAGTGCAGCTACACCTCCCCTTACTTCTATGCATTGAGGAAGCATATCAAGAAGGACCACCCAAATCTGAAGGCCACGGTGACATCCATCCTGAGGTGGGCGTTTCTGGATGGCTTGATAGAAGCTGGTTATCACTGTGAATGGTGCATTTATTCACACACAGAGCCGAGTGGCTTGCTTGTGCATTACCAAAGGAGGCATCCCGAGCATTATGTTGATTATACCTACATGGCCACCAAACTCTGGGCGGGTCCCGATCCTTCCCCTCCTGCCCTAGTGATGCCAACAGAAATGAAGACCTACAAATGCAGAGACTGCATTTTTGAAGCATCTTCTATTTGGGATATTACCAATCACTACCAAGCATTTCACCCTTGGGCCATGAATGGAGATGAATCTGTGTTGTTAGATATTATCAAGGAGAAAGATACTGTTGAGAAAACCATGCCACAGCCCGATGAAGGTGGGGTCAGGATGGAATCTGAAGACCAGCTAGCAACACCACAGATGGATCAGGATGCAGAGTGTGCAGAGGATCCCAGCCTTTCCCATGAGAAAACTGTCCAGCTGGCTTCTGCAAATCCTGCCATCTCCTCCACTCCATACCAGTGTACAGTGTGCCAGTCTGAGTACAACAACCTGCACGGCCTCCTGACACATTACGGCAAAAAGCATCCTGGCATGAAAGTGAAGGCAGCAGACTTTGCTCAGGATATAGACATTAACCCAGGGGCTGTGTACAAGTGCAGGCACTGCCCCTACATTAACACACGCATTCATGGCGTCCTCACACACTACCAGAAGCGTCACCCATCAGTGAAAGTCACTGCTGAGGACTTTGTGCACGACGTGGAGCAGTCGACTGACATAGCTCAGAACGACGTGGAAGAGACGAGCAGGATTTTCAAGCAGGGCTATGGTGCTTACCGCTGCAAACTCTGCCCCTACACGCACGGAACCCTCGAGAAGCTGAAAATCCACTATGAGAAGTACCACAACCAGCCCGAGTTCGACGTTTTTGCCCAGTCACCGCCAAAGGTGTCTGCCTCAGTGGAGCCAGACATGGTGACCGAAATCAAGGCCTCCCCAGAAATTGCTGCTGAGGACGTTGGGGAGGTTTCCATGCCGGCGCCTCATTTCTCCAGTTCTCACCTAGTGTCTCACACAGTTTTCCGGTGTCAGCTCTGTAAATATTTCTGCTCCACCCGGAAGGGGATAGCAAGACACTACCGCATCAAACACAACAACGTCCGGGCGCAGCCGGAGGGCAAGAACAACCTCTTCAAGTGCGCCCTGTGCTCCTACACCAACCCCATCCGCAAAGGGCTCGCAGCACACTACCAGAAAAGACATGACATTGATGCTTACTACACCCACTGCCTGGCAGCCTCCAGGACAGTAAGCGACAAACCCAATAAAGTGATCATTCCATCTCCTCCCAAGGACGACACTCCTCAGCTCAGCGAGGAGCTGAGGAGGGCTGTGGAGAAGAAGAAGTGCTCGCTCTGTTCCTTCCAGTCCTTCAGCAAGAAGGGCATCGTGTCCCACTACATGAAGCGTCACCCCGGTGTTTTCCCCAAGAAGCAGCACGCCAGCAAGCTGGGGGGATATTTCACTGCCGTGTACGCTGATGAGCACGAAAAACCGGCCCCAGCCGAGGAGAGGAACGACTTTGAAAAGCCTGAGGTGGAGGCTGAGGCTCAGGAGATCGAGTGGCTTCCCTTCAGGTGCATTAAATGTTTCAAGCTGTCCTTCAGCACGGCGGAGCTGCTGTGCATGCATTACACTGACCACCACAGCAAGGATTTGAAGAGGGACTTTTCCATACTTGGAAGCGGCACCCGCTCTCAGAGCCCTGTCTACCAGTGCAAGCACTGTGATACAAAATTGCATAGCACGGCAGAGCTGACTGCACACTTGAATGGTCACAATGAGGAATTCCAGAAGCGTGCCAAACGTCAGGAGAGGAGGAAGCAGCTTTTGAGCAAGCAGAAATATGCAGATGGTGCTTTTGCAGATTTCAAACAAGAGAGGGTAAGGATTTGTGTGTCTGGTCTCTTTCTCTGCCCCCTGCTCCCCACCAGGGAGCCCACCAATGCCCACTTGCATGTTCTCTTTGACAGCCAAATGACCACAGGCTAATGAATGACTCAGAGTGCCAGTGAGCTCCATAAGTCAATTACACATCCTGCTTTAATTTCCTCGTCCATCCTCCCTAGGTTCTGTAGGAAACCTTGTTCCTTCCTACCGCTTCCTTCAGTATTTTCTTCATCTTCTTTCCTCCCTCCCACGCTTCTGGAGGGCCATCTGTGTCTGACACTCGCTTGTTCTTTTGTGGCAAGGCTGCCATGTACTTTCAGATTCTCTACAAAATGTCCCATCCCCTTCTTCCATGTCCCTCTGAATAACGCATCAGTTTTCTTCTCAGCCTTCTCTCTCTCTGTCCTTTGTCTCATTGAGCACTCGGGGTTAGCCTGACACGGATCTGTCTGGTGACAGGAGCTTTGGGCAGGTGCCTCATAAGGAGAGGACCAAATTTTTTCTCCATTTCTTGCCCACTTACCCCCTTCCTTCTGCTTCAGTTTGAAAAAATGCACTTGCGCAGGAAAAGCTTTGCACAGAAGTTGGGGAAGTTCTGGTGTCGTGGAGGAGGAGGAGGAGGCACAGTTTCAGGCCAAACCAAAATGGTCTTCTAGAGGACCACTGTTAGCCATAAAATGAACGTTTCTTCTGCATGGATGTCTTGTCCACGTACTTTGTAGAAATTAATGATCTCAGCAGAAATTAACATTGCAATTCTGCAAGACTGGACATCAAGTGTAACATCAGGTCCAAAGTCTGGTCTGTGCTCCTGAAAAATGAGGTGACAAAACCTGCTTCAGTGGCTTGTGCTTGTGTGCTCAAACAGGCTTTTGGACACTTGGAGGATGTTTCAAAGCTCAAGGAGAGGAAGGTGGTTGGCTACAAGTGCAAGTTTTGCGTGGAAGTCCATCCAACACTCAGAGCCATCTGTAATCACCTCCGCAAGCACGTCCAGTACGGGAATGTCTCCTCTGTGTCGGCCACTGTAAAGGTAAGAATTCCTGAAAGGTGACTGAAAGGCACTGGAACTACTTGTATTGTTTAAAATAAAGGCCTCGTTGATAACCTGTGGAGGGCTCTCGTGAAGCTGGATGGGTTTTGAACTGGGCATTCCAGTTCAGTGTGATGGTTTAATCTAACACTGAGTTTCTGAAGTGCATTTGGTTTGTTTCAAGATGTTTTTTAACTTCTTTTCACTCTCGATCCAGGGGCACGAAGACTCTTTAATTCTCATTTCTTCCCAGCCACAAAGGAGTTGGTGTCCTTGATGACCTAAAGATGGTTTATGAGCGGGAATCTTTCTCTCAGCTGCTTTATGGGCTACATTTCTACTTAGTTAAGCTCAAAAAGAGTAGTTTGTTTCCTTTTTTTTTTTTTTTTTCCTGTATGTGTATGATTTTTATTTTAGGAAGAGGAAGTGTGCACATACAAATGTGTGAAGCTGCTTGTGGTGCACTTTTCCACATGGAATTTGCACGCTGGCTCCAGACAAAGCATTCAATGGCCAGCTGAGCCAGTGATCCCCTCCAGGTGATTAGGTGAAAACGTGTTGTTCCTTTCTCCCCGTGGAAAGGGGGTGCCTCCTGTGACATCTCCAAGGACAGGTGGTGTTCCAAAGTCCGATTTCCAGGAGGTTTATTGGCAGGGGAAGTGAAAGTGAAGCAGGGCTGCAGGAATTAGCTCTTGTCAGAGGCTCCTGCTGCATGAGTGACAGGCCTTTTTTTGGTGACATAATCTGCTTTTTGTGATGAAGCCCTGTCCTCCACAGCCTAACTCTCCCCACCTAAGAGAGCTTTCATTGCCCCACCACTGACCTTTCCTTGCCTTCTCACCTGGTGCTCCTGACAGATTCAGATGCTTCTCTCCTAAGAGTCCTTTCCCTCTTCTCAGTTCTCAAGTGATGCTTGTGTAGGGTCACTGCTTCCTTTTGAGTAAATAAAATCTTGCATCAGGGAACAAAAGCTGAAAGCCATGGCCTAAAGAATGTGCTGGAAATGCCTCTTACAGGGTATTTAAGTAGCTGCACAAATGCATGCTCTGGTTAGAAATGGGAAAGGAAGGTTATGAAAGAGAGTTAAAAAAAGGACTCCTTCTGTTTGCTCTATATTTTTAGAGGGTTCTAGGGTCTTAGTCTACCAGCTTGTTTCTTGAGAGTTTGATGAACAGAGTCTGCTGAAGAGTAGACAGCTGTGTTAGTCTGCAGGGTAGCTACAGTAAGCTAGAGCAAAATAAACTAAAATTAACTTCTCTGTAACTTACTAATTATTATCTGATCAAGTTTAGAAGATTCACACCAAGACCATGGAAGCATAGGTTTCTTGGCTTTTTGCATGATCTGACACAAACTTGCTCAAGGAATGAGATTTTTTTTTTTTTACATATGCATGAATGTATATAATAGATGTAATTTTGTTTTTCTCTCCCAAGAATAGGTCATTTTTTTCCAGAAAGCCATTGATGTGGAGCTTGTGTAGGGATATGTTTAGAGAAATAAAGCAGTGGGAAGCCTGGACGTTCTGGTGAACACAGGGGAAAGACTGAGGGGCAGAAGGGAGAGAGAGAATTGATGGCTCTGGGGGGATATGTCTTTTTTAGCAGGAAGCTGAAGATCCTTCAAACACAACTTTGATGGAGGGTTTTGAGGGAGCCAAAGACCCTGGCATGGTGGAATTTACAGAAGCTGAATATGGAGCATCCCTGGAAGATGAAGCCAGGCCTGGGGGCTACTACTGCAGCCAGTGTGACCGGGTTTTGATGTCTATGCAGGGTCTGCGGTCCCACGAGAGGAGTCACTTGGCTCTGGCCATGTTTGCCCGGGAAGACAAGTACAGCTGCCAGTATTGCTCCTTTGTCTCTGCTTTCAGGCACAAGTAAGTTGTGGCTTTTGCTTTTTTTTTTTTTTTTTTTTTTTTTTTTTTTTTTTTTCCTTTCTTAAAATTTTTAAATTATTTTTGGTTTCCTAAAGAATCGCCAGTTAGCGGTGCTGGTTTGTGGGCTGACGCTGAAGGAGAGCTCACCTGAACTGATGTTGAGCCACACTTTTCTCGTGGTGCTTACATTATTTTCCACGCTGCAAAGTATTTGGCCGTTATGATTGGCTGTTTGTAAAAGACTGAAGCTTTATACGTTCCTGAATTTGTGTCAGCCTTCTTTTTGCATGCAAGCCAAAGAATAAGGATTATTTCAGTATGCAAACAGTGCAGCCCCACCACTTATGCAACCTTTGTCAAAATGCATGAGAATTAACAAGCCAAAAAGAGAAAAGTTAATCTTGCATATTTAAGAAACTTCTACTACCTTGTTTGTAATTGCTCCTTTTTTTGTGGGCTGTTTTCATTTTCTAGTGTTGAAGCAGTGTCATAAATTTACCTTAAATCAGGCTTTTTTTCTTAATTATGGCATGCAATTTCAGTCAAATAATTCAAATTCATAACAGTGTGTGGAATGAGTGACTTCCTCATCCTGCTTCCTTGTCTGATATATGGTCATAATAACAGTCACAATTCTTATCATTTGTTTCCCTGAGATTTGACTCAGCTTAAAGTTTGATCGTTTTAAAAATTATTTTAATAATAAAAATATATATGTCCCCCCCAAAAAATGAGGTTTGTGATACATTTTCCAGTGGCACCCTGGGTCTGATTCACAGGTCTGTGTTTCCTCTTAATTTCTGGGGAGAGAGCTGCTTGTTCACTGTTTTGACAAAAGGAGGCAGATCCAGGTGCTCATTTGATGCAGCAGTCTTAAATTTGGTGATGATGTCACCGTTTTGCAATCAAATGCAGGTGGAAGAAAAGACATTTTTTAGTTCCTTGTGTTAAAAAGCAAAGTTTTTGCTGGTGTCGCAGCATTGCAAATTGATGCCACAGTTGGGAAGGTCCACAGGGTTGAGCAGCCAAGGCTAGGAGAGGGACCTGGGGGAAGGATGTGCGTGCTGGGTGTATCCCACCCTGCTTTGGCAAGGCTGGCAAGTGAGGGGAGCCCCTGCAGGGATTGCTGTTTGCCTGGTAAACTTGCTTCAACAATCAGACTTTTGTTGAGTTTGGTGCCTGGTCACTCTGTTTCCCACCGAGGATAAGTCACGTCCCAGAAGCTGCAGGATGGTTGAATCAAAAAGTGTGGTGGATGGCTGGGAAGAGCTCACCACGTAACATGATGATAGGTGTGGTCTCTGTTGTTGAAGTTGTTTGCCTCTTTTTATTTTTGTTTCTGATGCAATTATTCCCCTGGGAGATTAGGTCGGTGAAGAAACCCAAGCCAAATGTTTAAACAGCCCACAATTCTCCTAAATCTGACCAAAACTATGAAATCTCCTTCTGCCAGAGTGCAGCTGGCAAACTGTGTGGTTGTGAATACAGTTTTAATTACTGCCATGTTGAATACCTTAAGGTATGTATATTTATAATAGCTTAATATGTATTACATACCTCTTTGGCAGTCTGCTTTAATTGTTAAGTAATCTCATGCCCTGGAGGCTGTTTAAAACAAGTTTTGTTTTATGAAGTATTCACTGCGAGTCTTCAAAGCCTTACTCATTTAGGAGACGTTTTCCCCCATTTCTCTGGAAAAGCTGTGCATGTTGTCTTGTCCCAAACTCCATCCTGGATTTCTGCTAGGTTGCATTTGTATGAAGTGACCCTGAGAGGAGATGCAAGTTCATTTTCTATTTTTTTGCTGTTATCAGATGTTTGAATACACAGGCTTCAGTGTTAGCTCTCGTAAACAGGGATTTTCTGGCTCGGGCTCTTGTCAGTGTGGGACTGAAGATCACGTGAAATCTTGTGTAGTGTGACAGGGCTGGAACAACTGCTATTTGAGCTACATGTTGATACTCTGTGAAAGCGCAGGACAATTTGGGACAAATGAAAAGAGCTACGCCTGAAATACATCTAGGACTGAGGTGGGGGTGGAGGGCAGTTTTGGCAAATTGCAGCTCCTGCAGTGTCTCTGCCCCGTTGTTGTTCCATCACTGTGCATGAGATGACTCAAGCTAAGACCAGATCACAAAGCATAAATGTGTCCAAAGTAGAGGGCTGTACTGGAAATATTTACAGCTTGGGCTCAGACTACCTGCCTGCCACCCAGAGACAGTGAATTCATGTCTGTCAGCCGCAGCGTAGGAACTGCAGAGCTCTGCAGGATTCACTCAGTTAGAATGAATTTGATCTTCTGTTAGAAGATGTGGGAAGCATCCTTTTTTCTCCTCCAAACTTTACTGAGCTGCTAGGACAAATTGTGTCGAGAGCAGTTTTTGATCACTTCACAGTATTCAGGCTGTTGGTAGTTCCATTTTCCCTGAAGAAAGTAGAGGCTGGTCTTTGCCACCCCTTCTTCTCCTGCTGAGCTTCATGTAGAATCTCCTACACTGCTGCTTCTGAAACTCTGCTGCCTTTTAATCCTGGAACTCATCAACTGTAGCCTGCTGGCACCCTCCCCAGAGCAGGATCTCTAATCTGCTTTTGCTGCTCTAACCAAAAGAAGGCTTCCTCTGTAAAGCTGGTCAACAAAAAAAATTTTTTTTTTTTTTTTACTCTTGATCACCAGGACAAGAGGGGACATACATATTTTCACCAAAAAAAAAAAAAATGTTTGGCAGGAGAAAAATTGTGTTAATGACAATTTAATAAGAAAATAATTTCTTGCCTGTTTCATGTTTCTTCAGCTGGTCCTCTCAGTCTGGATCATGCATAACTCAATTTATACTAATCTTGCCCTATAAGTTTATTTAGGTGGCTTGCTCTCTGCATACACAGAATTGGTGTCAGCTCTCCTCCTTTCCTTGACACTCGATTTGACTCATTGTGCGAGCAGACCTGTTGAATTTGCTGAAGAGAGAGTGTGAGAAAGGACCTTTGCTTGCACTGCCGTTGCCGTAGAGCGCTTTGCTCTGCCTCTGAAGGCGCAGCTGAAACAAAATTGACCCTTTTCTGTCTCCCTTTTTCTGTCTCCCCTCAAGCCTGGACCGCCACATGCAGACCCACCACGGGCACCACAAGCCGTTCCGCTGCAAGCTCTGCCCCTTCAAGTCCTCCTACAACAGCCGCCTGAAAACCCATATCCTCAAGGCTCACGCTGGTAAGTCCTGCCCTCTCAGTCCTGCAGCTGAAATGGCCCACTGTGCTCTTGTGGCTGGTCACAGGTGCTGGGTTGAGCCACGTGTTTTGTCACCAGAGCTGGGTAAGGTTTTTTCCGAGGGCCGCATGTGTGGCTGGACAGCCGACGGAATCTGTGGGGCTAAGTGGGAGTTAGGGTAGTGGGAAGGGCAAGGATTTAAGTTGATGGGTACTTCAAGAAGTTTTTTCTTCTCTTTTCTCTTACATGAATGATATTTTTTTCCTTATTTCTGCTTCTCTCCAAGTGGATTTCATCGCTTATACCAGAGATGCCATAACATAACTGGCAGTGAGCGTTGCTCTGCTCTTTGCATTTTTGTTTATGCTTTAGGTGACTCTGGGGACTGTGAACAGCATCTTGGTTTTTGGTAGAGTCTAATGTTGGCTTTTCTGTTAAAACCAAACCCTGCAAACCCTGGGAGTCAAGCCTGCGTGCAACAGACTGAGAATGTCAAAATTGCGTTACAAAACGTGGAAATTTGTCTTGCAAATCTCTGTATTTTAGTATGGAATCCATACTAGCAAGCAGGCAAGACATGCTTCTGAGGAACAGGGAATTGGGAATGTGATGTGTCCCCCAGAGTAGGTCACCTGAAATTGTTGCACCTTTGATTATTAAAAAGTGAGACTCAGGATTTCCTCATCTTTATTTATTCCTTAGACTGGCTGTAGACTCTTGGCACCGTCACACATCCTGCATTGAGAGGTTATCTTTTGGTTTGCAGTCCAAACATGCACTCTGGTGCAAATAATAGGATAGTGACCACTCTGAAAACGTGAGAACTAGCCCAGCTGTTTAAAAGTTGTAGAAAAAGAGTAGAAACTCCTTGAACAGGAGTTTCTGATAAAAAGGACCCACAAGTATGCTCCTTTTATTATTTGCTTACTCTGTGATGGAGGAGGAAGGTAGACAAATGGGGAGAAAAGGCATAAGAAATTTGTAGCTGTCTGCTGATGCAAAAAAAAAATTGTTGCCATTGATCCAAAGGCATTTTTCATCTACAGAAATACAGGAGGGATGGATGGTCTTGTGTACTTTGTTTCCTGTATATTTTTTTGGATTTCAGAGAGTTTGTGCCAGTCTCTGTACTTGGATGGATAAAACAGATTAGCTTAACTTTTGCCACCTTCCTTTTGTATGGGAGGACCGTGGCATTCTGTCCCTTCTAGGAAATCCAACTGTATGAAGCAGTTCCAGCTCACAGAATCCCACGTCCTGTGTGGAGGAGCCATGGTTCTTTATTTTCACCAACCATTAAGTAATGTTTTCTTTATGCTATTACACAGCTGGGCTCCTTGCTTGAACCTGCCAGACTTTTAGACCCAAAGTTACCATGAAACTAATATTATCTTCACACTTCTCTTCATGTAATTCATTGATTTATTTATTAGGAATTCACGCTTCTGAGCTTTGTTTAGTGGACAGACACCCTTTGAAGGGCCATATTTTGCATTCTACAAGAGCACAATTTCATGGTTGCCTAGATAGTGCTTGCACAGTGACTTGGGTAATAGGGTTTCCAAAGGCTTATGGATGTTTCTGCCTCAGTCCCATTTCTACCAAGTGGATGGTCACGTCACAGAAAAGTTGCTTGTATGTTTTTCAGTCAGAACTTTGCTTTGGTGTCATTCAGAAATATGTGTTACTGAACAAGCATGTCTGGCTTCCTCAGACTCCCCAGTTTTTCAATGGCACTGTGGTTCTCTGAACCTCTCTAAACTCTCTTATGTTACCTTTTTTTTTTTTTTTTTCAATTGTCAATCGTCTCATTATGCATTTATTCAGACTTTAAAACTTCAGTCCTCCTGAATTTTCCCTGAACTCTCCTGGAGATCTTTAAAAGTCCATAAAATCCGGAATCCCGAAGTGTTTTACTCAGTCTGCCTCTCTGCCTCATTTTCTGGGTGTGGATCAAAATTCAGTGAACTACAAAATCCGTTCTTGTGTGACAGCTGGTACCAGTGTTTCTGGCATTTGTTTTTCATCCAGTGTGTGTGCCATCTCCTTTGGCATGGAGCAAAACAGTTTACAGTTACTCTAAACGGGCTCTCTGTTGTATTCATCTGAACTTTTTCACCTGTTCTTTATCTTTTTTTTCCCTTTTTTTTTGTTTTTGCTTGTGTTTTTGAGGAATCCTCGTTACCAATTTCTTAATCAGCAATTACTCTGGAAATGCAGAAATGGGTGATTGTAAGATGAGAGCATTGGTCCTGTTCAGTTTGCTTTGAGTACATATCAAGTGTTGAGACCCACTACATAAATGCTTGCATTTATTTATTTGCATGTGTATTAATATGATCACTTGGTGAGGTGCAAAACTAGCAGTCAAAAAAAAGTGCAGAAGACTTCTGTTGGGCCAAACTGTACCTTTTCCTCTGCAATCAAGCTCATCCTTTCATGCTTTGATGTCCATTGGAAATGAATAGTGGGCATATTTATTAGTGTGTCCAGGCTGCTTGGTATGTAATCATCTTTTATTTGCTTTAATGTCTTGTGGTGCTTTTAAGTTCATGCTTGGTGCATGTTGTCATCCAGGAATCTCTTTACACTGACAAAGCCATGGAGGTCTAAATCTGTATCCCACTGGTATCTTGTCGCCTTGGAATATCTTTTGTCCTTAAATTATTGTGTTCCACTGAGCAACTCGTTGTGTGTGCCACTCAAGAAATGTTGTATTTCTGTTTGCAAAAAGGAAATGTGTAACTTGTACAATGCACGGGTGAGGAATGTCACTTGAAAAAACACAAAGGGGAGTTTTTTGTTTCACCACTTCAGACTCTTTGAGTGATCTGTTCTTTTTCAGATGCACCAAAAAAGGGCATTCTAAGAGTTTGTATTTTGTCCTGATGGTTAGCATGGTTTTTCTGGAGGACAGGGGTGGAAGTTTTGTGAAGGATGGTTGCTAATCATTTCAGGTGTGCTTACTCTGAATGGCTGCTGTGTTTTTATGTTCTAATTTGGTTCACTTATTTCTGGTGTGGGAAAAGGTGCTGCTTGAGAACCTTCTTTACTGGATTTGTCAAGAGGTGGAAAACATTTTCTGCTTCATCCATTACCAAAATTCTCGTTCTTCTGTTGCTGTTCATGAATATTTTGCTTCTGTATTAGTTTTGGCACCTTTTGTACAACTCATATGTGGCCAGTGTTAATCTTGTACCTGGAAGTGGCACTTCCAAAACAATAACTTGGCACTTGTATATAATATCACATTGTTTGTGTTGGGACAGTTTCACTTTGTGTTCCAGTTGCCTCCATGCCTCTGTGCAAAACAAATCTTGTATCAGGATTTGTTTCCCCTTGTTTGCTGTCTCTATGGCTTGGAATGTATTCAAAATTAAATCCACTACTGCGCATTACTTCTGTTCTTTCTCTTATTTTAGTGGTTTCTCATAACACACTTCCACACAGCCTGGTAGATGCACCCTTTTGTACTTGGCATTGCCGTGTTCACCAGCCTTGACTTGGTTGCCACTTCTTTGAAGATTGATGCTGCCTTATGGCAGGTTTTTCTTAAAGAAAACTGTAACCTTTCCCAAATGCAATTACACCACATGCTTTTATTTTTAAATTTTTTTCCCCTTTCTTTCTTTTTTGTTTGTGGAGGGCCCTTTGTTAAGAGTTTTGTAGTGTCCTTCTTGCTTCATTAATTATGACGCTGGATGTGCTGCATGCAGAAACAAACGACCTCGCCATCTCTAGTTGCTGTGCTCCCAAACCAATTTGGAAGTGCTGTGGTTAAGTTGCTCCATTTTCATCCCAGAGTCTGTTTTCTTCCCATACCATGCAACACAGGCATGCTGAAAGTCTGGTCTCTGTTTTTCTTGACATCAGCCGCTGTGCAAGGATCTGCAGTTGCCAGAAAGTGATACTTTGGTCCAAAGCAGGTGTCTACACCCACAGACTCCAGACTGCTCCAACAAGGAGACATGCACAGCTTGTGTCCTTTGGGATCAGTCTTTTCTCTGAAGAGTCCATGGGAATTTTACTGCCAAGTTCAGTAAGAGAAGTGTGAGGGCCCCATTTTGTTTCTTTTGTGAGCTGATGACTTGCCTGTATTTCGCTCACCCAGGTGAACATGCCTACAAATGTTCCTCCTGCTCATTTTCCACCATGACAATCAGCCAGCTGAAAGAGCACTCCTTGAAAGTGCATGGGAAAGCACTGACACTACCAAGACCCCGCATTGTCAACCTTGCAGCCTCACACGCCCACCACACCTCCAAGAACCACACTCCTGCTGAAGAAGTGGAGGACTCTAATGGTAAGAGGTGCCTCAGAGCGAGAATTTAATTGTCTAAGGTGCCGCTTAATATTTTTATTGCAAACCAAATGGCAGCAGGCAGCTTTGCACCGAAAGCATCTTCCTTTGGTCATTAAGAGGAAACCAGAAGTTGCATCAGAACCCAAGAGTTAAACGTGGTGTTGTAGGAGGTGATCTGCTTTAGGTCCTCACCAGTTCATACTACAGTTATTTGTCCCCTCACTGCACCAGCCGACTTTGGAACATGTCACTGCTGACTTTGCTAGCAGAGATTTACATTGTAGAAAATATTTCAGACTCATAATTTCCATTTGTAGCCATAGGAAAGGGGTGTTCAAATCCCATCCATGCTCCTGATTTTCTTTTATATTCACAGAATCATAGAGTGGTTTGGGTTGGAAGGGGCACCTTGATGATCATCTCCTTTCACTCCTGTACCATGACCAGGGACACTTTCCATTATCCCAGGTTGCTTCAAGCCCCATCCAACCTCACCTTGGAGTCTTCCAGGGATGGGGCAGCCTGAGCTTCTCTGGGAAACCTCTGCCAGGGCCTCACCATCCTCACAGGGAACAATTTTTTCCTAATTTCATGAGTAGAGCACTTTGTTGAAACCGCATGATAAAGCTTAAAATGTGAACCAGTAATAGTAGGAAGAGTAATTACTGTTGCTGTCTGTTGTACAGAGGATACCAAAAGTGCCTTCAGATATTCAGCTGCAGGAAGAAGAACCTGAGCACTGTTTCCTTTTCCTTTTGAAAACTGTTGATCCCCTTGTGCTGGAGGGGTGTGTAGAAGATGCTTGGAAAGCAGCAGAGGGAGGGACAGTACTTAAACAGAGAAAATAGAAGAGGTGGTGTGAGGTATCACATTAAGCTTTAAGGCTTTTTGAGTGGCAAGCTATGAGGCATCTTCTGGTGTCACTTCCTACCAGTTAAGAGGAGAGCTCTTCTTTGGAAGAAACAAACCTTAATTCCTGGATGAGGTTCATTGACATGGAAGGAGAATGTTTGCAGATGTTCAAAGAACTGGAATGTATGGAAGGTGTGTTAGAAGAGGGGAAAACACTTTTTTATTTTCCAGAAGCTTGAGTGGTTCTAGCTGCTAAACAGCAGGAATTTTGTTGTTTGCTGTTTTTCTTGGGAAACTGGTGAACTAAGGATGGGAGGTAAATGTTATCTGTAATCGTTTTGTAGCATTTTTGGTCTCCTATTTTTCTTTCTTTCTCACCAAAAAAAACCCAGCAAAAAAAACGAAAGTGAAATCAGAAAGAGTGGAAGAAAAGAAGTTCAGAAAACGGCTAAAAATAATTGAAATAAGTAAATCAGCATAAAAATACCTTATTGAAGGAAAAAAAGAAAAGGCAAAATATTTTTGTGATTTAGCAAGTCACTTTTTGGGTCAGAGTCAGAATCTTAACAAGAGATTTTGACCAGCTGCTCCCAGACAACCTATTTGTCAGTGGGCAGTCTGGAACAGTGCAACTACTGAGTTTTTTTGCTAATTCTAGCTTAAGCTAATCCAGCAAGCTGAGTACATCTTGAAATGTGTTCTACTGCTTTATTTTTTTTCTGCTTTGAAAATAAAATGTTCCACTGCTGACTTAAAAAGTGGAGAATAATTTTCAGTGGCTCTCCAAGCCTTTCCTGTGTGCTAGCCGTCTTTTGTTGTTGGTGTGTGGACAATACTCAGTTTTGGGAAGGATGGTTCAGTTACCTTTTTTTTTTTATTATTATTTTCCTCATCCCAGGAGCTCAAACTCTTGATTAGTGGAGTTAAAATTCAGGATACCTGCTGCATCCTGTAGAGGATAATTTTGCAGCCTTTAAGAACTCTTCCTAGAAATAGTTAAAACGATGTCTCTGTTAACAACGGCATTTCACTGGGTTGACTTTGTTACCTAGACCTGTATTACAGCCTGAGACCAAGGCCGAATTTGTCCCAATTAGCTAGATCATCTTTAAATGGGGTTAATGGTTAAGTCACTTTGACAATAATAGAAGCCACCCACTGGGGACCTCATCAGACAAGTACAGGTGTTACAATAATAGTGTTAGTATTTTCAGCATTGCTTGAGGAAGGAATAACCTGCTTTGAGTAGTTTTTTCACATTCTACAGTTGGCTGCAGATCAGGTTAATGGTGGCTGCTCTTGTGGCATCACATGGTTTTTTGGGTTTTTAGAAGGCAATAAATCATTGCCTCCGTGGCCCAGGCCTGTGAGTCACAGGTGGTGTGCAAGACCAGATGAAACAACTGGTCAATGATAATAGGAATAATAGGAAATAATAGGAAATGCAGGCACTGGAGTATTAGGAAGGGCTCACGTGGTGTGGGGTAGCTGGATTTTGTCTGTTGGTGTGTGTGAATAACCTGCAGTGTGAGCCATGATCAAAGCCAGTTCTCCAGGGAGGCAGCACTGAACCTGGGCTGGGGTGAGAGGCAGACAAAAAGCTGCATCCCATTGTTAGGGAGCTTGTTTTGTAGGCTGATGGGTGTGCAGCAGGCTTTGTACTTGGAGTGGTTGCAGAAAGGAGCTGCTCCTGCCCGTGAATGGATGCTGTGGTTGGAGTAGGGAATACAGCAGGGTGGTTTGGGGAGCTGGCAGGACTCATCTTGTGGATTGTTGAGCTCTGTGAAAATGTGGAAGAGGGAGAAGGGTGCTGGATTGTAACAGCCAAGTGCATGAACAGAGCTGCTCTGCAACAGCAACCCAGTGGAACCTCTGTGATGCTTCTTTTCCCTGCAAAAAATTGTTCCCTGATGGGCTTTCCTTAGAACATTCCTTTTGTTCTTCTGGATCCATCCATTCTTGAAAGAGGTGAATGAATTCAGATTTCTCTGGCTCATCTCTTTCAGACCTAGTCTGGAGTACTCAGCTGCACATCCAGAGGTGTTTTTGGGGTGCCTGGTAGGCTTTTCATAGAACTGAAGCGGAACTGGAGTAGGTGCTGAATGTTTTGGGTAGGCACATCCTTGCCAGCTGTAATTCTGGTGTCATCAGAAAGCATAACAACATCTTCAGTCCAATTAATAACAATCATTCAGAGCGTGTGTGCTCCTCTCAGGGCAGTAGTGTAAGAAGGTGCTGGTGCCACTCTTGATGGGTCAGCAGAGAAGGCTTTTTTACACATGCATCATTCAAAGATCCTTTTTTATCCTACCCCTCTTTGCTGCTGGGCAATATTTTAATACATAAAAAACCTGTTTTCACTGTATCTTTTTTGTAACCAAAAGTAAAGCACTCTGTGGGTTTTCTGGGGGGCGTGTGGAGTGATGATATTTTGGTTTGTGGGTGTTCTTCTTACAGACATACACAAAAAATTCCCAGAAAATACTGGTCATGAGTGCTATTTTTCTGATTTTCATGGTATAGGGGCACTCAGTGGTTTGTAGTGTCCAGCTCATGTACACAATGAACTTGCCATTGTGGTAAAATGTTCTTTGGCTCTCCTGACAGTTCACAGGTATTTTTTGTCTTGCAAGAAGGAAATGGTGGGTGTTTGCTATATATTTACATGAGTGTTTTGTCTTGTTTGTTTGAATGTGCTTATTTTCAATTCACACTAAAATGTTCATTAATAGTTCTGAGAGCATGAGCAGCAAAAGTTAGTTGTAAATGGAAATACTGCAAACTGCTAGGAGGACCGGATGGATCTCCTGACAGGATCTGCTTCCATGTTCTTTCATCCTTTGTGAGAACAAGAGCTTGCATTCATGTTAATCTCTGCCCAGAAAGGGTTTTTGGGTTTTTTTTTTTGATGGTGGTGTCATCCTGTGGGGCTCTGTGTGTCACAGGTAAGTGTTGCCAGCTCTGCTCCTGTTGAGGGCAAGGCAATGGAATCCAAAAAAAAAAAAAAATTAAATTAAAAAAAAATAAAAATCTTCATTTCCAAGGCACCATGCTGGAATGCTCCCCTCTCTTTCCATAAGAAAGAGCTGCAGAGACACAGAGCAGACACACAGAAATTTTGTGTCTGAGCGTGAGAAAACGCGGCGCAGCAGCAGGAGCTGTGTGCAGAGGGATCTTCAGCTGAGGGCAGAGCACGTGGCCACAGACACTGCCTGTAAATTTAAAATCAGTGTGCTTGTGGTCATGGGATGGTGATCTGCCCTCCTCTCACAAATTGCAGAGACACACAAGCTCAACTCTTTGCCATAATTTAAAGCAGAGTGACTTAACAGGCTGATGAACAGTTTCATCTTGTGCCTTCAAACACAGCAGAGGCTTCTTGAGAGCATGTGAAATACCTGTCCTAAATTGCCCTGGCTGCTATTACTAATTTTTGGAGTAGCCCTTTATTTTTTTGAAAATAACACCTTGGGCCTGGGCATGTTGTAGAGAGCAAAGCCCTGCTCTTTGTTCATATGGCTGGCAGATTTGGAGCCTCATAAATTTCCTTGTGCCATGGCTGTGTGCAGTAATTCAAGATTACAGCTTTTTAAAATTTTAGTGTTTGAGAATATTGAGCTGTCAAAATGAAACAGCAACATGGCAGGCTAAACAGACCTGGATGTGATTTCTAATGTCTCCTCAGTCATGCTGCTGTGGTATAAGTCCATTTCTTTTTACTGGCCACCAGTTCTTGATCTATAGAAAGTAGCACACTATTTGTGTGCAGATGAAGTTCAATAATAGTGCTTTTCACTGCTGTGCAAACCAAACAGGATTTATAATTAATACCAGCACACATCACAAAACACATGTAAGTAAGGTCAGGACTAGAAGATTTCTTGAGTCTCCCAGTACATGGTATGTCAACATCTTAATTAAATTTAATTAATTGTAGCAGCAAATGCATTGAAAACTGCTAAGTGAAACATCCAGTGCCCTGTTCCAGGTTTTTTTCCCTGAACTTTAGCCTTTGCCAGTGGAAAATAACTTTGCCTCATCTAGAGGCTGAAATATAAATACGTCTGCTTGCTTTGCCAGGGCTAGGCTGGTCGCAGAACTGCTTGACTAAGTCTTGTTTCTTGTAGTGGTGTTCCAGAGCTGTAAATCCCTTCCCATTTCTGCACACTTTTCCAAAGCAGATAGTGCACAATCAGACTGGATGTCTTCTTCTGTGCTGCCTCACAGCTGAGCTCCTGAAGGGTGCAGAGGGCCTTTGGCAGGTTTGGCTGAAGCAATTTCATGTAATACCAGAACAAGGGGAGAGCTATGGGCAGCAAGGCACCATTTCAAGAAAAATCCACAAATCTGGTGCCAGTGAGTCATGATTCTGCCTTCCACCTTCCAGATGAGAGTGGCAGGCTTCCCATGTGGCCAGACATACTGCCCTGATTTTTGGGTTCTCCTGTTTTTTGTTGTTGTTGTGTCTTTTAAATCCATATAATGGATTGTGGCTGACTTGCTTATTTTTATTCACGTGCACTGTTACTCTTGATAAGGGATATTTTTCTAACCTTGCAATCAGGGCAGAAAATTCCTAAGATGGTCCCTTCCCCTTTGGTGCTGTTTCTGTGTTATTGTTGCTTGTGTGTCTTTGTGTTTTATGGCTGCTGCTGTCTGGGGAAAATCACAGTGGTCATTCCTCACAGCCAGAGAACTTGGTGCTAGAGCCCAATGTGGTTTAATTCTGGGTTTGGGGTTTTTTTGGGAGGAGGGCTTGGACAAAGACTCTTTTGAAGTTTCAGGCCCTTTTTGTTTCACTGCAGTTTGGCTGGAAGGGCAGAGAGCCAGTAGTGACTGCAGGGCAGATCCAGGCAGAGCTTCCACAGCTAATTGCTTTAATTGCCAGGTGAGATGGAAGGATTGCATCCACGTTAAGGATGCAAGGTGGTGATCTGCATACTGCAGAACAGAAGGTGTTTTTGCTTTTGTAGTTACACTTGGGCTGCAAGGAGCTGTTGCTTGTTCTGCTTGTTTCCCTGCTTTTGTGCCCCACAGGAGTGATGCCTCCTGCTCACTCCCAACTATCAGATTAACCTGTGTTACCTGCAGGCTGCTTTTTCTTTGTTTTCCCCAGCTGTGCTCCTTCTTTCTCTAACCTAGAGCAAGTTCCTGCTTTTCCCCTCAGCTCTTGCTCTTCTTCCCACATTGGCCACGCTGCCTGACAGTGCTTTTAAAGCTCTGTGGTAATTGTTGGTTTGTCTCACTCCTTGTGGTCAGCGTTAAGCCAAACATCAGATGCTGGATCAGATAGGACTTTCCTCCTCCATCAGATTGGCAGGGACTGGTGGAACAAGCACAGGGCTTGTTCACCTCCACTTTTACTGAACAAACTCCTCACTGTTCCAAGGTCCTGAGGCGCTGGGGGGATGACCTTGTTCTCTGAAGCTCTCTTCCACTGGGGTATAGTTGTTTGGCTTCTGGCCTTTTCCTGCAGCATGTTGAGAGCTGTTTTGTGGCTGGTGGAACAGAGGGAGATGTCATTGGCTGTGCTGAGGGGAGTGTCAGCTCGCTGTTCATTGTGCTTTTTATTTTTTTTTTTTTTTTTTTTTTTTTCCTGGTGCTGTTTTTTTGTGCTTGAGCTGAATGGGCAAAGGCAAAGCTGAGGCTGGAGAAGGTTGGTGTCAGCCTTGTGTGGAGTTGGCCATCCTGCTGTTGTGGAATTGCTGTGGCCCTGGAAGTCTTGCCTAGACTTGGGAGAAGACAAAATGTTTGGGCAGGTCAAGAAATTAATGAAAGAAGAAACATCTGATGCAGAAAGAAGTTACCTGATAGCACCCACAGAGAAAGAAGGAAGCAAATCCTGACTCCTGTTGTGGGTTGGGATTTTGTTGTTGGCTTTTTTTTTTCTTCCTGAGGTTTTTGGTTTCTTTTGGCTCTGGTTTTCGTGTTCGGGATAAAGGGCAGAGTGGTAGATGCTGATCTCTTGTGTGCCTGGGGAGTTTGTGATCACTCAACACAGAGTAGAAAGGATGCTGCTGGCATGGAAGGGGTGCAGGGTGTGCGAGAGGGCATTTCTGCTGAGCATCGCGCCCACACATCACAGCCTTCTCTGTCAGCCTCACTGATATCCTCCCTGTCACCTGGGACTCCAGTTCATCCCATTGATTTAAAACGTGCTGGAGGGGTCTGGTGCTTGGCAGAGAGGTAAAAACTTATTTGCTCATTTTAGCTCTGTTGAAATGGATGTGTGTTATCATCACATTTGAGATGACAACATTTGAGATTTGACATTTAAGTAGCTGGTTTTATTTCTTCTTTAAGGAACATTGTTGCTACAAGTGCTTGGAAACGCTGCCCGGAGTGTTCTGGGCTCGGAGCTGGTGATAGAGATGAGGACTTTCTGTTGGCAATAAAAATAATGTCAAGGTGTGTGCTGGAGGTCTCCAGAACAAATTACACAAGTTCAGGTTCCTGAGCTCTGTGGTTAGAATGAATCCTAGGTGCCCACATACTGCCACTTTAATTTTTAGGGCCAGTTTTAAAGCAGAATGCCAATAAGAATTGCTTGATAAATTGATTTTTTTTTCTCCCCCTCTTCATTTCAAGTCTTAGAGGAGAGTGAGCATTTAGGTGACAGAAACATGAGTGTTTGTGGCACTGTGTTTGTATTAATATGAATATGTAGAGCATCACACAGGGAAGGAAATGTGAAAATTACCTGATGAATTGTCCTTAAAAATGAGAAGGAAATCGTGGAACACAACAGCATGAGGATCAAATGGCTACTAAGGAAAAAGCAAAAAGTTGATTGGTAGATTATTGTCTTGAGTGAAGAATCAGTTGAAGTAGAACTTTGTAAATTCCAAAAAAAGCCTGTTACCAGTAAGTCCTTTTAGCAGATTGGTTACATCAGTGTCTTGCTAAAACTATTTCCAGTTCTGTTTGTGTCCCCCTCTTCTGCAAATGCACTTCCATTATGAAGTTTGAGTTTGGTTCAACAGAATAAGGAATAAGGAAAAACTTTTTATTTTATGCGTTTTATGGAAACAGGTCCCAGTGTTTGATATGTAGCAGAAATCCTGGTTTTAAATGCAATCCTGTATTTAGGCAATGGAATTTAATTCTGTTGACAGTGAGAGGGTTGTGTGCAGCCTAAATGTGACCAGTAAGCAGCCAAGTCACCTAAAGAACAGGAAAGTTTGATTGATTTGAGGGCAGGAAATAAATATTATTGTGGGGAGAAGAGATGAAAACAAGGGATAACTGGAAGTTATGGTGAAGCATTTCCTGAGCACTAAACTGACCCTCCCAAATCACAGCATCAGCAGAGCGGGGTGGTGCCTGCCTTGAAAGCTCAAGCAAATGGGAATTTCTGGTGGTGTTGAATACTCTTAAACAGAGGAGCCTGGAGATTTCCTGGACTGATCTTTTTCTTCTTACAGAAATACTGTGGTATAACTTTTTTCATCAATTATATTGCTTCTCCTTAGATCTTAATTAGTTCCTGCTGCTTTCAAATGCATCGTCTTTTACAGACTGTTGTAGGCACTCTTGATCTCAACTATGAAACGCCAAAATTCTTGTGCAGGCAGCAGGGTGAGAGTCCCTCTGTGGAAGTGCTTCAGAAGATAAAAATTATTTATTATTTTTGTCTTAAGAGGTGAAATTTGTGTCCCTTGGAAGTTTCTTGGATATTGGCACAAGAAGCTGCGTAGCCTCTGTGCTGTCTCAGTCCCAATCAGAGCTGTGGTATGCACACAAATTCAGAGGAAATTCAAAGTCATAGAGAAGTATGGATATAGCTTCTCTCACCTCTTCTGAACAAACAAGATTGCATTCTTCATATGCCTTTTGCATTGTTCTCTTCTGAAATACATGAAATATCCTTCTCACAAAAGCTGGTGTGTCATGATCCAAGAAGTGGTCTTTAGAGATAAAGCTGAAATAAATTCCACCAACAAGGTTTTGTTTTGTTTTGTTTAAGTTTTGGGTTTTTTTGGTTGGGTGTTGTTTTTGTTGTTTTGGTTTGGGCTTGTTGTTGTTTTTTGTGGGGTTTTTTTTTTGGGGTAGTAGTGGTGTGTAAATCGCTTAAATGACGATTTTATTCCAGGGCTTTATTTTCTTTGCTTTGTGATTACTCTTTGCTTTTTTCTTTGGGAGTGTGCAAGCAGGGACACAAAACTTTTGTCTGTTATCTCCCACTCGTAACATTCTGGCAATGTAAAAGTTCTTAAGCAGAAATCAGAATTTAGGTGGAGGACTAGGCTCACACTCTGTTTTTGAGCATTCAGTGAACACGACTTGCACTGTCTGTTTCCCTGAGCTTCCTCATTAATGTTTAGTTGCATCTCTCTGAGTCTGAGTCTCTTCTATCTTCCCCTCCCCTCAGCTTAATTTATTGCCAGAACATTTCACCCTCCCACATACTCTTCCTTCCAGGTCAGTGCTGCGTGGCATAAAGTGAACAAATGTGTGCAGTCTTCACAGTCTTTGTGTGGCTCCCTGCTTCACCACCTTCCCACTTTTCAAGCTGTTGCCATTCATGGCTATGTGCAATCCTGCCACTCAGTCAGCTGGTGGTTTTGAGCCCCGTTGAATTTTGGAAGGGATTGTGTTCCCAAATCTCCTAAATTCCACCCTTGCGCTTATTCCTTAAGCATTTCAAAATAGCAATTTGCCTTATGTTGTCAGTTGGTGTTCTTTGGTGCAGCATTGCATCTTTACTTGGTTTTACAAATTTTTTATCCAGAGGAGACTGCTGCTTTTCTGAAATCCTTGGATTTTTTTTCTGTCGTTCTTCGCAGAAATTTTATTTTTATGAATGAATTCGAATAAAATTAAATAGCACTCCAAGTATTTTCCTCTTAGTCTCTCTAGAACATTTCCTCGCAGATCCAGAATGTCCTGGGCCTATATTAATATTTAATTTCCTTTTTTTTTCTCTCCCAAAGTGTTACTAAGCACTTTCTTTTATTTATACATTCCCTCTGGGTTTTTTTCCTTATCTCATGAGCCAAACATCTCTGTCCCTAATTTCTGTTCTTACAAATACTGGTCTCTTTTGACTGGTTGATGTTTCTGTGTGAATATACCAGGAGGGCATGGTGTCTTCACTTTTATCTCCCAGTGGCTCCTCCTGGTCGTTGAGCTATTAAATTATTAAAATTCTGTAAAGTCAACAGCATCACTTTCCAGTGCACTCCAACAGCTGCTTTCCCTGAGCAGGGTTCCTCCCTCCACCCCTATCCATCACTCTGCAGGCATGAAAGTGTTTATATTACATATGTCTGGTTCTGTCCATCCTAAAAGCATGGAGCAGAGCTTTAATTTCCTCCCTCCAAAAAGTCCTTTTCCCTCTTGTTTCTCAGCTGTTGCTCTTACTTTGTTGTGTCTGGGTGAATTTCTGGCCTCTTGTTGTTGGGTTTAGGAATCTTGTGGACGTGTTTTGCTGTTACATATGGTGTTCATTGATACCTCTGAAAATACATACAAACGGCTGAAATATCACTGAATTTCTGTGTAAATTTATGTTTTCAGTTCGAGATCTGAAACTGCTTTTTTTTTTTTCTCTTTGAAGGGATCCCAAAGTTTTGTTTTCGTTTAGGTATCTCAAACACGTTATATGCCACACAGGATCCAATGAAACTTTGGGTTTTCATTTTGCTTCTGTGGTGGGTTTTCACTGTGTATTTTCTTTGTACATATTTTCCCCAGCGTGTGACCCTGGGGTATGCAGGGAATCAAGCTGAATTTTCATGACTTGCTCTTTTGGCTGAGGTAGTAACTTCCAGATTTATTGGCAGACTCAGATTTGGGACTGTACTCTGGATGAAGTTTTTGGAGTGATAGCATTCCAGACAATGGATTTTAGTGTTCTAAGCATTCTGGAAATGCCCCTGGAGGGACACAGTGAGACTTGCTTATGTGTTCTTAACCAGAATGCAGCAGTAATTTAGATACAGCTGTGTTGATAAATCACCCCATGGACAGTCATTTCTTCTGCTTTCCTTTCAACTTCTGGAACTTTGGGTATAAAAACGCTCTTCTGTGCTAAGGAAAGATAATGCCTTTTAGATGCATAGGTGCTGGCAGGGGTTACATTATTTGTTGGCCTTGTTATTTGTCCTGTGCAGGTAATTTGTAGGTATGTCCATATGTAAAATCTCAAAATTGAGATTCGCAGCATTGCCACTGTTTTTTTCATTTTTAACTGCAGCAATCACTGTTAATTTTTACCTCTTGACACGACTGTAGGTGTCTTTCATTTTATCTCAGATCATCCTATGCTGTTATCTTGTTTTTGGAGTTGCACAGTGAAGTCCTTCCATTTGTTTGGAATAAAATTGGTCTTTAAAAAGGAGTCTCAGCATTTTGGGTGTGGGCTTTTTTTGTTTGTTTGATTGTTTCAAATGAGTCAGGGCTAAGTGTTCCATTTTCTTCCTTTTCATTGCATACATGAATGTGCTTTATTTTCTTGCGCTGCCTCAAGGCTGTTGAGTGGGAAAAAAGTGCCTTTTTTCCTCAAAATGTAAATGGTATTTCCTGGTGTTTAATTTTTCTTAATTTCCCTTCCATTCGTGTTTATTCGCTGCTGCTGTGTTTTACATGTACTTAATACAAATTTTCTTGAATCTTCCTTTTGCTTATTTTAAATGTTTTCTGATTTCTGATTTTGTAGGCTTTTAGGGCTTTTTTTTTTTTTTTTTACTTTTTTTCAGACAGGGATGGCTAAACCCCCTTCCTGCTCTAGGCCAAGGCTGTTAACACTTTATCAGAGTGCACCCAGCCCTTTTTGCTTGGGATGCAGGAAAAAGAGGAGGTGGAAATTGTATTGTGTACATCCATGACTCAGTTTTTGGGTCAGTTCTGGAGGAAAAGCTCTGCTCCTGGAGGAAAAGCTGCTTTGTTGGGGCAGCACCTCCAAAAAGTGTCTGGAACATCAGCCCACTCTTCCAGCAGGAGTAGAGCAAAGAAAAATTCAGTTTTTGAAGCAGTGCTCTGTGACTGTGGATATGCATCCCCTGGCCCTTCTCTAAGACGCTGCTTTTAAAAAAATAAATAAAAAAAAAAAAATCCCAAAGCTCACCTCCATGCACTGTTTCTCACTCTGTGTGCCAGAATGCATCTTTGGAGGCAGGCTGCGCTCAGCTGCTGCTGGTTCTGGAGTGGGCACAGTCAAGGTGGGGCTCGCTGAAACCCAGTGGAAAACTCCTTCCCGTGCCTTCAGCCAGCTTTGGGCTCTGCCCAGGGTGTTCCTGCTGGAGCTGGGCTGCCCCTGCGTGCCTGGGGAGCTGTCTGGCAAGCTGGTCCTCAGACACCATCAGGAGCCCTGTGCACATGTGTCAATCCTGAGTGTTTTCCTTCGGGAAGCGCTGAATCCTGCGCTGCAGCAAGTGTAATTAGGGAATTTGGCTAGGAGTACACCAGGTCCTGCACGCTGCCATTGTTCAAGGGTACAACTCGCTGGAAAAGCTCTTCAGATGGCTTTTTAAAATTCCTTTAAATGTTATGACTCTTTCAAGTGTAATGAAGCAACATACTAAAAACTGTGGAGTGGCCTGTGTGAAAGATACAATTCTCTTCTGGCTATTGATGATGACAGGGAAAAAGCTACTTGATGTGCCTTTTTTTTGGTTTTTTTTTTTTTTTTTTTTTTTTTTTTTTTTTTTTTTTTTTTTGTTTCGTATGTGGGGAATTGACATGGAACTGTCTGCTTCTGCAGTTTTCACATACCAGATTGCACAGGGCTGTGTAAATAACCGATGGAAAGTCCGAAAGCTGGAATAATAGACACCAGATGATAGGGGGAGTAAAAACATCTGAAGCACAGTAGATCTTGCAGACAACAGCAGAACTTCCTTCTCCTGGAAAGAATGGTTTTTTTAGACCTGTAGCTTTCTTAGCCATGGATATCTCTGGGACTGTGGCCAGGAACATTGGTGATGTGGTGGAAATTTTTGATCTTTTTCTTCCTGAGGAGGGGAACAAGTGAGCCACAAAGTAGACTTCAATATCCTAAGATTAGTTTGACTAGAACACATTAAAAAAAAAAAAGGAAAAAAAAAGAGAAAAAAGAAACAAACAAAAAAAACCACCAAACCCTGTTTCAAATGGTATGAACTTTCTTTTTAGGCTGCCTTGCCCTTGCCAGGAGATCTGTCTTAACAGTGTTTTGAGCTTTTAGAATAACTGAACCTGGTAGCCCAGAGAAGTGAGTCAGCAAATCCCATCTGAGCCCTCAAGGTCCTGTTCCAAAGGAGGGGTGAGCACACAGTTGCTGCCTTTGAGGGAAGAGAAGCTTCTGCAGTGGGTGTGCAGCTCCTCAGGGCTGTCCTGTGCCAAAGTAAAGGATGTGGGGAGCCTGCTTCAAACACAGGGGGAAGGAAAGCCTTGACATTTAAACAGGTGGAGCTCACTGTGAGCCCTCCTGGTGAACAAACGTGCTGTGGAAGTGGTGGAAGCAAGGGATGATAAATGCAGCCTTGTAATCCAGCCTCACTCAGCTGATGGGGCTTGGATAAGAAAAACAAACCCAATTTTCATTTGTTTTACCAGCATCTTTCATGTCTCTGCCTTCCTCTTTGCTGTGTACGCCTGGTGGTGAAGCCAGGGGAGCCTGGAGACATTTACCTGCTGTGTCTGTTTTGTTTCATGGTGTGGTTTGGTTTTTTTAATTGTCATTATTTGTTACTCGTTTCTTGGGCATGTGTAACCCCCTGCCTGTGGTAGTGGGAAAAGAAAGCAAGCATTTTGCTCTTTTGAAGACAGGTGGGGAAGTCCCCACACTCAGTGTTGTATAGGCCTGTTTGCCTTTTGTTTCCCCATACTAATTGGTTGGATTGGATGGTGTTAAGTTCCCACAAATGTGTGTCTGTGAGGGAATTCTTATATATCTGGCCTTGGGGAATTCAGCTTTGGAAAATGAAGAGCACATCAAAGCAGGAGGTGGCTGGTACAGTTTGTGTCCTGACTTCCCTCCCACTTCCCCCCTCCCCTGGCTTTTCTTCCCTCTTCTAGAAAGCTTAGGAAAAGAGCCCTTTGTCTTCTATTCAGGAAAATTGCGCTGAAATTCATCTGTGCTTTATTCATCTGCTTTGATTTGTGCCATTCATGGGCAGCTGTGGGTTATGTAGAACAAAGCAGATAAATTCCTAACCTCCACATTCAAGCAGTGTGTTGGGAAAGGTTCAACACCACCCTCCCTCCCCCCACACTCCTTTTTGGGGGTATCCAATCTACATATTACAGCTTTCAGTTTCACTACTGAGACATCTCTGTTTCCTCCACATGCCATTAAAATGGTGTGGCAGAGTTCTGCTGGCTTGTAGAAGGGATGTGTCTTTGGAGATCTCTTTTCTCAGCATGGCAAAGCTGCAGTTTGAAAGTTTGCTTTACTGGAATTTATGATTAAGCATCTTTATTTTCCAATGATGATTTAATTTCTAACATCATCAGCATGAGCAGGGAAAAGTATCCATTTATTTTTCTTCTTCTTTTTCTTCTTTTTTTTTTCCATATAGATAGATTATTTACATGTACCCTGCGCCAGATCTTCACCTTGTGTGAACTGACATAAGATAGAAAATGGATTACATTTTTTTCTTCTTTTTTTTCCCCATATAGATAGATTATTTACATGTACCCTGTTCCAGATCTTCACCTTGTGTGAACTGGCATAAGATATTTGAGAGGATCTGCTCTGATTTTATGTGCCAAACACATAAAACATTTGGCAGTATGATTAAAGGGCTTTACCTTCAAAAATTAAGTGTCTTAAAATCAGGCTTCTTTTTTAGACTACTTTAATTTAAATGTGTCATTCATTTTCTCCCCGAATCAGATCTAAAAAAGCGTCATTTCTATTTCTCACCTTATAAATTGTAGAATACACATTAAATTAGATTAAGAAGTGCTGCACCTCTTAATCCCTTCAGAAAGCAGGATTAGTTTCATAACCAATAGCTTGGTCAACCCCCTCCAAAAGCCAGTGGGTTCTTGAGCAGGCATCATCAAACCTTTTTCAGATTTGTTGATCCACCTGGAATAACAACTCCGCTCTGTTTCCCTGCAGACTCTTCATACTCGGAGCCTCCCGATGTTCAGCAGCAGTTGAACCACTACCAGTCCGCAGCTTTGGCCAGGAACAACAACAACATCAGCCCAATCCCACTTTCTGGGAGCGCTGCAGGAGTGGAAAAAGTGGAAGCCATCCTTAACTGTGAATTTTGCGAGTTCTCCTCGGGGTACATCCAGAGCATCCGGCGCCACTACCGCGACAAGCACGGAGGGAAGAAGCTCTTCAAGTGCAAAGATTGTTCCTTTTACACAGGCTTTAAGTAAGTACTCTGCTGAACAGATGAACTGAACTGGTGAGGGGATTTTTTTCAGCGCGTTAAAAGACTTCTGAGGTCTTTGATGGCCAACAGGAACATGGACACTGCTGACCAGGGAGAGGAGCGTAGGAAGTGCCATGCCAGATCACAGCAGCATCCATGTAATCCATTTTCTCCTCTCCTGCAACAGCCGGGGCCATCTGCTGCAGACAGCAGCACAGTTGCAGAGGGTTTCAGAATCATGGAATTGTTTAGGATGGGAAAGACCCTTCAGATCATGGAGTTAACCATTAACCCAGCACTGCCAAGCCCAGTGTTAAATCTCAGTGACACATCTGCGCATCTAAATCCCTTCAGGGGTGGTGACTCAGCCACTTCTTTGGGCTGCCTGTTCCCGTGCCTGACAACCCTTCCTGAGAAGAAATTTTTCCTTAGATCCAATCCAAATCTCCTCTGGTGCAACTTGAGGCCGACAGGTTCACAACATCCCTGTTGTCCACTTGGCACAATCCTTCTTGCAAAACTCATAAACTATTCATTTTTCCCTAAGTTTCAGACACATCCCTCTGTCCAGCCACGCCAGTCTCATCTTTTGGCACATGGAGTCAGTGTGCTCTTGCACCTTTAGGATTTTCTCCTTGGGGAACATCCAGTGTTCCTGGATTCCTTTGTCCTCCAGGATGCCCTCCCAGGGGACTTTCTCAGCAAATCCTTTAACCATCACAAAGTCTGCCCTCTGGAAATCTAGTGTGGCAGTCTGCTGCACCCCTCCTTACTTCTCTGAGATTCTCTGAGAATCAAAAACTATCATATCATAATCCCTTTGTCCTTAAGTGTGAAAATTTTCTCTGCAGAAATAATGTAATTTCCACATGCAGCCAGCATGAGACATGGGACAATCACGTGTCCAGCGGCGACGGGAGAATTTATTTCACCTTCCTGAAGAAACCCTTCTCATGTAGTTTTATTTTTCTCCCCAGTCTTTCTAGCTTAAATGATAGAAAGATGCTATTCTCTTGCACATCTGGTAGCATACACAGACATTTCAGAAAATCCAATTATTTAAATTTAAAGGCTCGGTGCCTTGTGTGTTTGTTTGTGTGTGTGTTTTTAGCTGCTGTTCTGTAAGAAAAGAGAAGAAGGCACATGTGCAATTCATAATTTCCTCCTGATGTGCTGAGCCCTTAAGCATAACACCCTGAGCTGACATTTGAGGTCTTAAACTTGTTAAGAGTGACAGTAAACAGTAGGACTGGATCAAGGGAGGAGTTCTGTTGAAGAAAATGTTGAGCACAAACCTGAGAGAATCCACTGGGTCTTCCCTTTGTTGCTTCATCTTTGCTCTCCCCATGTTAAAATTTCCTGCTTATGTTTAGTATCCTGATTGCTCTTTTAAATACTACCAGAAATTTACAGGTCCAATCTGTTTGTGTCTTTCAAGTGCCATTTTCTTTCACCTTGATATTATGAAATAAATCAGGCAGCATTTAAACACGTTCATAGCAGCGTATTTTCTGTCTTGAGAAAGGGAAGAGGCAAAAAACCCCCCAAAAAACATGCCAATCCCCTCTTCAAGCTATCCTAAAAACTTAAAAAGCATGAGAGCAGTGACCAAAGTTGGCAGAAATTTGCCCCCTGCAGAATTCAGTGATATTGGGTCCAAAGCCACTTTTTACTCTAGGTTCAATGTGTCAAGCCCCTTAGCTTTTGCAAAGATTATCACTATTTTAGGAAAAAATAACCAAGTGCCCCAAGTTTAGAGACAGCTCTTGATTTCAGTAGTTGGGCTTGTGGTTAAATGGATGTACAGTTAATTTCTTCTGTTGTGCGTATCTCTTGCAACTTCTAAGTATGCAGCCAGTGTAATGCCAGCATGAAATTTTTGGTTCAGAAGTACTGTGAAGTATTCATTCATTCTTCCACACTAATAAGTACAATATTCTAAGTCTTGGGTTTTCAGATCATTACAGCTGATGCTTTGAAAGTTAAACAACTCAGTGCCAAACTTGCTGTGTGCACAAATCCCTTTGGTACCCACTGTCTAAACTGTGTAGCTGGTTAGATTAAGATGGTTAAGGATGTTTTCTGCCTGAAATAAGTTTGTTCTCCCCTCTGCAAGCCCTGACAGATTTTGTTCAACTTGCTAAAAATTCAACCTTCACCGGAGAAAGCGCGCTGGATGTTTCAGCCCAAAGACAGATAGTGAGCATGAAAGGATGGGAATTCTTTTGCTATCTTGACTATAGCAGTGTGACTATATGGAGCAGCCCATGCAGCAGAATATCTTGTCACCAGGAGCACCTGCTTTGAGGGCAGGAGCCTGCAGATTGCTCCGCTCACGTGTCTCTCGTGTGAGCAGCCCCTCTGCGGGGCCGCGCGGACAGGGCTGAGTGGCACCTGCATCTCTTTGCACCACACGTCCCTTTTAGAGAGCTGTGGCGCCTCGCTGCTGCCCTCCTGACTGCTGCCATTGTCTCCCTCCTCTCCCACAGATCTGCTTTTACTATGCACGTGGAGGCCGGGCATTCGGCAGTCCCCGAGGAAGGACCCAAAGACCTTCGCTGCCCTCTCTGTCTCTACCACACCAAATACAAACGCAACATGATCGACCACATAGTTCTGCACAGAGGTAAAAACACCCATGTCCGTGTCTGTGTCCAGTGAGGGGAGTGCTGGACAGGGCCCTGGTTCTGGTTTCATTCAATATTTCAGTCTGGTTTCATTAAATTTTTCCTCTCTCTGTACATGAGGACAAATACATCGAAGGAGTCACTAGCGCTTGATTGTCTTTTTGTTTCATTTCTATAAGATGCAACTGATTTATCTCCTGTAAATTCCAAAGTTTGCCAATGCTGAAACAGGGCAGGTTTGGGATAGTTTTTAAGGTTTTCCTCAAGGGAGGTGAAAAGCTATCAAACAGCTGTTTAGAAAGAGTTGCCCTAATTTGCAACTTCGATCTAGGCCAAAGTTGTGCCCTGACCATGTCCTTGTTATCTTAAAGGCCTTGCTATCATAAAGTCACCCAAAAGGTTTATCAGCTAACCCTAGAGGCCTCAAAATATCCCTTGATAAATTCCTTGAGTGTTTTCTCCTCTGTGTTCCTAGGGACAAAATAATTATCTCATTTTTCACTTTACTGTAAGGCTCCTTTTCTGTCTGCACCTCTCCATTTTTAAATACTTTTTTTTTTTTTTTTCAGCCTGCTACAAGTGGGAGTAGGGGATTGCTATGTTCTATTAACTGTGGGCTTGGTGGCTCAGAAGAGACAGCAGTTGGGGCTCTCTGGGCTGGGATTTCTGCCCACAGCTATCACACTTGATGCTTGTGGATGGTCTGTTGGCTGCCGAAACCCAAACCCATGTGTTGGGATGGCACTCTGCCTGCGTGCAGGTTGGGCAGAGATTCACAGTGGGATACTGCTGGTGAGCAAACACAGGTTTTGCATGCCATCTTTTTCCTGGAGGAGATTCTGGTGTGACAAGTGCTGTCGTAATTCCATGTAGCATACCACTTCTCAGTGCTGGTAGCTTGAAGTCCTTCTTGTACCAGCTCAGTGAGCTTGGCAGAATTCAAATTTCTTTCTAGCAGGGCTGGAAAGAAATCTGGCAGGTGTAGCAGGGCTTCTGTGAGGGAACATCTGGGGAAATGACCTGAAAGCACAATACAAAGCTGACATATTTGGTTGCAAGGGTTTGGCTGATGCTTTGGCTTCTACTTCCTGCCCTTGAACGTGTTGCTGTGTCAGATTTTGCCTGGTTTTCTCCATTTTGTGGCCATGCCAGGGCTCCAGCAGACAATGCCAGGCCTTTAAAACAGAGGGAACTGGATAGGTTTAGGGTATTTTCCATCATGCATAGGTTGGGTGTTGGGAATGTCCAGTTGCAGAAGTGGAAGAGCACTTCAACCAGCAGCTCTACTGCTTGTGCAGAGCTGTTTCTGACCAGTTGAAAGGAGGTTGTCACCTCCTGGGTGAGTGAAACTGTGAATCTTTTCTTCTGTAGGACTTTTTTCAGTTGCACAAACCAACCTCAAAGAGTTTTTGCTGCTGAAAGAAACCTTATGGCAAAAGGACATAATGGTCTACACACCACAGTGCTGGGGGGAGGAAAAAACAGAGTAAAGGAAGTTTTAATGCAAATGGGATTATAGCTGATGAAGAGTCTCAAGAGGCCACAGAAGGGTTTTCTTTGACATCACGCATCCAGGGTTCATACTTAGAGTGATTTCTTGTGCACACATCCAGCTAAAAAACAGCCTTCTACTGTTGTGCTTAATTGTGTGGCAGCTGAAGCAGATGGCTTTGACAAGATTTAATGTGCACTGGAAAAGAGACTGAGGGGTAGTCAATGTAGTCTGAGATAGCCATCCTGTTTTATGGCCATTGCATTGGCAAAGCAAGGGCATAACCCTGAGCTGCAGCCCAAGAAAATTAGTTTTGAGGTAGATGGAGTGGTGCAGTATGTAAAATCAGGAGTGAAGGATTCGATCCACTCGCAGTTAATGTTCCTTTTGTGCAAAAGGCATGTTTACAGATGCATGACTCTTACATTACTTCCAAGTTGCTGCACCCCTAATCCTTGGTGAAGCAGCATGTGCTTGAAATGGAGAATATATTTGCCTCCTGATGAGTGGCTACAGAGGCTGAATTTCACAGGGTGAAAGCAGTATCGGCTAGAAGCTTGAATGCCTAGTGAGAAAAAAATATATATATAAGGCAAGGAATTTGCTTTCCATGAAGAAGGAGAAGTTTCAAGAGCTTCTCTCATGCCCCACCTGCCCCTGAGCAGTGCCAGGGCAGTTCATCCTCCCTCCTGTGGGTACAGAGGGTGCTGCAGGTCACTGAGGAGAAGTTTGGCTCTCTAGTTCTTCCTGGTCTTTATGACAGGCAAAGGGAGACAGGGGATTCCTGATCTTGCAGCCTGTTAGCCTTTAATTTATGCTGCACAACAGAGTTAGTCACAGAATCAGGTTGGAAAAGAGCTCTGCGACCATCGAGCCCAACCTGTGGGCAATCCCCACCTTGTGCCCAGCCCAAAGCTCTGGGTGCCACCTCCAGGTGCTCCTGGGACACCTCCAGGGATGGGGAACCCCAGACCTCCCTGGGCAGCCCCTGCCCGTGCCTGACCACCTTTTCTCCTGATGTTATCCTTTGCAGCAGCATTCCCCTTGTTAATTTTGAAGTATATTGGTGTTTTTTCAGGGCTGAATCCCACGTACCAAGTTCACTGTTGGCTATGCTTTTAAATCCTTGGCCATTTTTGTTTCTTATCCTTCCTTTAAAGAACCTAGTGATTTTCTTATTCCATATAAGAGAATACCACCCATATGTTTAAATACCTTTAATTACCTTTAAGGTAAATTTTCAGATTTACCCATCTCCCCAAAGGCTTCCTTGCTACAGATCCTGGTTCCTTGTACATGCTTTTTTCCTGGCATTTTCCATTGTACATGCAACTTCACAGATACACGCAGAATCCATATGCAGTGCTTGCTTTTGACTACTAGAATCCAAATATTACTTGTTCTGTGGGTGCAGTTTGGATTTCGAGGCAAAAATGTGTATTTTCAAAACCCAGGATGACCATGTAATTGGTCTGTGTCTGGATAGTAGGACTGCCTTTTTATTTTTTTTTTGTTTACCTTTGAGGGAAGGAATTGAGTTATATATGCTTTGATGTGCTGCTGAACAAAGATCTCTCCTTACAACTAAGAACTAATAGAATCCTTAGCCTTGAGCCAAAAAATGCACGTCTGCTTTGAGTTACAGTACTGAGAATAGTTAGTCATTAATGTCCTTTCAGTTCACTCCCTGGTACAATTAGCATGAATATTCCAGCCCAGTGGAAGGATTGGATTTCTTGAACCAAGATGATGCTTTTGTTAGGTGTTTATTTTGTTGTTATTTTTTTAATTACCGCTCTTGCAAAATTGTTCCACAAGCTGGGACATCTTTTTGTGAGGTTTCTGCAGTAGTCTTTGATTAGACACAGATGGAACTTTGAAGAAATCTCACGGGGGGTAAAGAAGCTACCTCTTCAATTTTTGTGTGGGGTTTATGGTTTGCTGCAATTTTGTTGGTTGTCCAGACATGATAAGTGCATTCTAAATGAGTAATTAAATAAACAGAGCTTTGCAGGGGCAAGCTGGAGGTGAGAGCATCACCTTAAGAAATGTAACATTCCAGGTCCAGGTAGCCCTGCAAGTTCCAAAATCGTAGCTTGGAGGAAGCTCACTGACATGAACACATCATGTAAAAATTATAAATCATTCCCTGAAATAGAAATCTTTCAATCTAGAGTTGATATTTGTGTCTGTTTTGCCCTTCTCTTACTGTGTTGCCTTTGATTTGGGGGCTCTGTGTGTGTGGTTGTGAGGTAATAGGTTTTGTTCACATGAATAAGAGAATGCTGCTTTACTTCAGGCTGATAGATTTAAAGTTTTATACCATGGCATGTTTTAGCCTTTTTAATCCGTGCCAGCTGTTAGAGGAAAGGTGAATGTTAAAATATTTTAATCAATATTTCTGTCTTTGAAAACTTCCCTTGGCTTTTTCACTTCTGAAACCAGCTGTGTCACTAATTTCTGAGAGCCCGAAAGCACGCAGCTGCAACAACCTTGTAAAAAGTTTCTCTGGTGATCTCAGCAGCACAGCTTTGAATTCTGCTGTGTCTTAAACCCTATTCTCCCCTCCCCTGTTTCCACCCTGAATGGCCACTGTTTGGTTTCTTTATAGTTAGAAAAGCTGCTGTTGGTGTAGAAAAGAATCCTAAGTCTTTGGGTGTTTGTTTTTTTGGGTTTTTTGGGGGGTTAAGGCATAGCCTTGGGGAAAACTTCAAAAAGAGGAAGTCGGGAGATAGATAAGTTTAGTGCTCAGGGAGAAGCTAGGCAGGATGGAATATTTTGTTGAGCTGCAGAAAAAGAAAGGCCTTGCTGTAAAGGGAGTGTGTGTTTCTGTAGTTGTCTTTGGATATAATTTTACCCTCCTCACTAGAAGAAAGGGCCCTTTGGCTCAGATCCATGTGTGCACTGCCACGTCTCACATTCCTTCAGCCCTCATGTCTACCATAAGAGATTCAGACCTCTTTTTTTTTTTTTTTTTCTCCTGTCCTTGGGGATGAGCCTGGATGAGGAGGATCAAAAAACCCTCCTTTAGTATGCAGTGCATAAGGAGGAGCAGTGCTAAGTTTTGAGTGTTCTAGTTCAAAATGCCAGTTTGGGTAACAAAAGCTTTAATGAGGATCTGCTGGTGACCCTCAGCTGAAGGGTGAGATTTGGGGTTTCTCTGGTGTGCACAGCGTGGAGGGAACCACAGTGGATGAGTGTTGAGGCACATCAGATTCTGGCTGTGTCAAATGACCGAAATTAATTGCTGCTCTGTTAAACATCACTGCTTTGTTAGAGGGGGTGCAGAGTTTAAAAACTCAGCAAGGGCATTTTCAGTACATCATGCATGCAGAGCCTGGGCTTTGGGTAAATCAGGAAGTTCTGCTGCTGGCTGAAGTTGCACAGCCTTTTTCCAGGGAGAAGTGCTGCCTTGCTCACCTTCTCAATCCCCAGAGGGCAGGTTTGGGTGTGGTGGTGAGGACACCAGCTCCAATTTGTGCAGAGCCAGCAGGGTGTGATGCTTTGGGAAGCACACCCTGCAGCTCCCCTGTTTATTGCTTTTATAGAAGCAGCTCCCAGCTGCTATCAAGTACTGAACAAAAACAAACTTTTGGTCTGGGCTGATTTATGGCTGGGTTTCGTGTTCCTAGGCTCTGCTCCTCTGACTCGTAGATGGAGTCTCGCTTGGCCCAAAACCTTTCATACTCATCCTCTTCACCCCCCCGTCACAGAGGACACCTGCACGTGTGGCTTTTGGGGATTAAGAGGATGATTTTCCTGGTGTTGTTGAGTGAGTGTTGTGCTGTCCCCACAGAGGAGAGGGTGGTTCCCATCGAGGTGTGCCGTTCCAAGCTGTCCAAGTACCTGCAGGGAGTCGTTTTCCGCTGCGACAAGTGTACCTTCACCTGCTCCAGTGACGAGAGCTTGCAGCAGCACATAGAGAAGCACAATGAACTGAAACCCTACAAATGCCAACTCTGCTACTATGAGACCAAACACACAGAGGAGCTGGACGCTCACCTTCGAGATGAGCACAAGGTAGGACCCAATTGGCTTTAATTTGTGGCGATCTAACCTTTGCAAATACTGAATTGGTTTATTTGCATGTCTGACTAGCCAGCTTGACACTGGGGTTATTTTTTATCCCTCCCCAGATCTGAAAGCAAATCCCATGTTGTGCTTCCCTTTGGGTTATTTTTCTTCTCCCTCCCCATGTCTGAGAACTAATCCCATGTTGTGCCCCCCTTTCTCATTTTTCTCTTTATTTATCTTTTTTGTTGTTGTTGTTTCTTCAGAAACTGAACAATAATAGTTTCTGAAGCTGTTCAGATTGATCAGAATTGGCAAATTGCTGCTGCATGCAGCGTGTGATTATCTGGAGAAGGCCCTTGTGTGTGCTGGGTTTATCTACAGGGGGGTGGGGAAAGAGTTGTGGAACAATACCAGGGCAGTGTGATTCAGCCCCTGTGAAAGGCAGGAGATTCCAAACACAGGATTGCTCTGGTAACTTCAGCAGCATGACATGCCACGCATATTTTAATAACAAAGAGGTCTATACATCCCCTTTTACCTTTAACAAGGGAAAGATAAACAGCAAGTCTAACCAGGTCCTCAGCTAAGGCTGCTTTGGAGTTTTTGTGGATTGCCTGAGAACATATCAGGTCCAGTCTTTGAGAAGTCATTAAAGGCTCTCCACAGACTGCTAGCTTTGAATTTCTGTAGCTGAGAAATGTTTAAGTTCTAGAACTGAGATGTGTTTTGGAATATTTCCTGGAGTGCTTCCTTGGCAGGTTGCAGGGGAGGCAGCTATATGCCTTCCCCTCCTGGAGCTTAGCTGCCCACTAAAGGTCCTCACTAAAAGCTTTGTTGACTGAATGACTTTTCCTTAAAGCCAAATATATATGGAAGGTATTAGCAGCAGAATCCCAGGGGAAAAAGAACCAAACAAACAAACCAAAAAACAACCATTTTCATGCTCAAAAAATATTTGTCCATCTTATAAAACCAAACTTTGTTAATTTATGTTGGCATGCTAGGCTCCTCTGCCACCTTTGTTACTTCTGGAGAATCTTCTGTGATTCAAATGGTACAGAAGGAGTTCCACACCTCCTGGTGCCTGCTGTGTCCAGGAGGAACTATTGCTTGTGGTTTTTTTGACACAGTTCATCAAGGGATTGCTATTCCCTTAACTTAGCTCTCCCTTCTGATCTGGATCTGCAGTAGTGGTGCTGGTAGTTTAAGGTATCATTTCCCCTTTTTTGGGGGGTAAATTATCCCTCTGCAATTTGTGTCTTAAGTTCGGGGCTCAGATACTACCCAGTTTGTACAGTGCACCTTAAAAACAGTTTCCTTTACATGAGCTGAGTCGAATCAAGTGCCTTGCATTGTTTGTTTGTTTAAACCTCTGTGGGTGATGTGTTAAGTTCGAGAACCTGATCACAACCGTCTGTAACCCAGAACCAGGAATCCTCGCACCTCCACATTCAGGATCCTTTGCTGTTTGGATGTGTCCTGCAGCCTGCTCCACATCCTCCTTGGGCTCATTCTCATTTCCTTTCCCACAGAGGGGCAAAGAGCAGCCAGTGGGTGTTGCTATTTCATTCAGCCCCTTGCAGGATGCTCGCTGCTCCCTCTGCATCCCCTCTGCCCGCCTGGCTCAGTGCCTGTGCTGCTGCTGCTGCTGCTGCTGCTGCTGCTGGAGGGCTGTCTCTCTGCATGAGAGATGAATCCAAAACCCTTCCCAGCAGTGATCAATGAGCTCAGGGGGCGCTTGTCATGCAGCAAGTATTAGCCTCGTGTCCTGGTCATGCTCCACGCTCTCCGCCTCCGCTGTAAATCTGGGCTGCTGCTCCTCTTGGATGTGGAGCAGTTCCTGACTCCCGTGCCCTGAGCTGCTCCTTTCATACTGCTGCTGTGAGCTGTTAAGTAGCTGGGTGCATTTCACCCCAGGGTTAGCTGAATTTGACTGCTGGGTGAAGTGTTCCCATTATAGGCTGCTGTATCAGTTTGCAAAGCACTTCGCAGCCCGGGCATAATGAAAATTAATCTGTTATTAATGAGTGAGAGTGTATGTGCCACACAGCAGCCATGTGCTCAGTGGAAAAAAAAAGAACCATCCTTTCATGAATAAAGCTGAATGAACCCATCACAGAGAGTTCCCCTTCAGCGTGGATGTGTGGTAGCAGTGTTTGATCACAGCAGTTGAATAATGCCATAAAAATGAGGATATGACTGGATGTTTTACATCTCTTGGATGAAGAAATGAAGGGGGTTTACCCAATCTCATTAATTGGCAAAAAACCAGAAATGAGAAATGCAGAATAAACAGCAATGGAAGAATCACTGCTCCTGGAAATAAAAGTGTTAATTTGATTATGGGGGCTGCATGTCACCTCGAGCTGAGCAGGTTTTGGGGTGTACCTTGTTTTATTCTGCATTTGTGACCACTTTTCTGGCTGGTTGGTGATTGTGCTGAGTGCTAACAGAAGTGTTTCTTTCAAAGGTGAGTCGTAATTTTGAGCTGGTTGGACGGGTTAACTTGGACCAGTTGGAGCAAATGAAAGGGAAAACAGAGAGCTCTAGCAGTGATGAAGAGGAAAAAGAAGAAGAGTTAAGCCCCAAGCCTCAAGAGAGAGGTCAGTGCAGCTCTTTGATGTGTTGGGGGGGTTTTGTTGGATTTTTTTGGGCACTGCAACCTCCCTCACTAATCTAACCATGGCAGGTCAGCTGTTGACTGGACAGCACATATTCTGCAGAAATACTAACAGAATCTTACTGAATTTCCTGAAGACACAGCTCCTGTGGGAATCTTGTGTTTCTAATCCTCCTTACAAGTTTTTTGTCTGTTCAGAGAGAATACATACTATGAGATAGCATCTGTGACTAATCTGCCTGTTCAGATACCATCAATAAGGGCTTGGAAAACTATGTAAGTGTATTTTAGTGGCCTGTCAGATTTTCTCGTTTTGGTAACCAGTTTCCAGCTTTCACTTGGCATTGCCCAAGTGGGGGATGAAAGTTCTTTGATAGTTAAATGAAGGGTTTCCTTTCCAACAACCTTCTCCCATGAAAGGCAAGTTATTCCAATATCAGGTGGAACTGTGTTTTGTTCTGGTGCAACAATGCATCATATAATGCAATAACCTTTTAAAATCTTTAGTCCCCTCATGGTTTGAAAGACAGGCCACCCAATTCTTGATGCTGACAGCTCCACTTAGCCAAGCTCTGTGTACTTCAGCTAAAGGTACACCACCATGCTCAGTAAACATTTTTCTCCTGATTTTTTAGCTTTCAAACTCACTCAAGAGCTTTTGACAAAAAAAAAGGCATCTCTGTACATGTTTTCATGCTTTCAGGCATTGAAAAATTCCCATTTCTGGATTCACAGGTATTTTACAGAACTAGGGGGTTAAGATCATGCTTCTTACCTTATAACAGCAAGACCCCAGCATCTTGGATTTTATTTTGTGTCCCTGCAGCATGAATTCAGTTTGTGCTCATCAGCAGCGCTTCAGGAGCAGTTAGTGATGGCTTTTAACTTGAATGGGAATGCAAGCCAATTGCATAGGAAACCATTTATGTTTTAGAGAAAAAATACCCTGCACAAGGTCTTGGAAGGTAGAAAACTCAGAGGAGGGATGTCAGTTCCACTTGTGCATCTCAGAATTCAGCATTCCTTAGGGACAGCTCCAACTCTCTGGGCTTTCTGTGTGTCTGGAGCAGTGATTTGCCATGATTTGACTAAAGCACCAGCTCACCTCAGCTGCAGATGCAGCAGGCTGATTAATGTCCTGTGTGGACCCACAGGTGGCAGGGGGTGAGGAGTCAAGCTGTCCTTGCGAGGATTGCCTGAGCATTACACGCAGGCACAGGTGCTGAGGTCACCTTGGAGGCACCAAGGAGAAGAAAGTGCTCTCTGCCAAGCCTCACAAATCCCTGTGCGTGTGCCACATGTGCAGGGGGGGCAGCCCAAGGTGAAGTTCATTGTTTAAATTGGCTTTAGGTTACACCCTGGAAGTATAAAAACCATCACCTTCCATGCTGGAGTATTACATGTGCAAGGGTTAATAGATGTGCTGTCCTTATGTTTCAGAGTTAAACAAGGCAGCATTTTGATGATGCTGTACTTTTTTTTATTTTCACCTCTGTCTCTGTTTTCTTTAATCTGTGGCTGGCTAAAATGATTTCTGCATGCTTGTTTGGATGACCAGCCTAAAAAAATCAGGTGTGTTTTCAGGTTTGCTTTGCAGCATTTCTTTTTTCTCTGGCCTGTAGGGTTGATGTTTCACCTTTTTTTTTCAGGGTTTTTTTTTTTGGTCCTTTTCAACCTCTTAACCATTTGTGATACATTATAGTAAAATAGGTAGAAAATGCAAAAAACACTTATGCCTACTACAACAAGGATATTAGAAAAGATCCAGTTGTATTGATTGCATTTTTCTAGGTAAGTTGTGTGAATTACCACTCATAAGGTGCAAGATTTTTGAAAAATGTCTCAGTGAGATAGGAACTGAAGGATGCATGCTGGCATCTCCCTGGGCATTTTCAGAAGATCCTTCTGACCCAGAAATGGTTTGCCCTGGGAGCAGAGAGCCAGACCTGTGGTTTCAAACAGAGCCTGTCACAGTGGCTGATGCTGTCACAGCTTCCAAACTGCTTCGCACCGTGCAATCCTGGGTGCTGCTGGGGTGCATCTGGCAATTCCAGGTTTGTGGTGTTAGCAGGAAGTGGGATTTGCTGAGAGTGCTCCAAGTGTCTGTCTGAGGTCTGTTACCTTGGGAGAATCAAGATTTCTTCTTCCCTGGATTCACCACTTTGACTCGAGCTGCTCTGTGCACTACTGAGGGTGCAAATAAGAAATTGTGGCTCCTTCGATGGGCTGCTGGACCAAGCAAAGGCCATTGTCCATGTGGGCAGGCAGAGCTGGGCAGCACTCTTGGATGGGAAAGGAAGGGGTGGTAAAGGATATAGAATAAAAGGAGAATAAAAGACCATGCCAAGAACAGCTTTCTAGGCAGAACTGTGCCTCAGAAAGGCTGTTACTGACCTTTATGTCTTGGTCTCAGCAGATCAAGAGGTGTTTTTCCATAATGGGCAAAAATTAAGTGTCCATGAGTGACAGCAAAACCGCAGAGAGGCCAGGCATGTGTGCAATGTGTTACTTCCCCTCTGCAGGACCCAGGGAAGAGCAGCTTCTGATAATCCTCCAGGGAAGCAGCCCAAATTCACATCCCTAGAGGCAAAAGTTACTGGGGAGTAGGATGAACAAGATGGTGTTGTCTGAAGGGGTGGTGGATTTACCACAGTAACACTTGCTTAACTTAATGGGGATTTTTCAGGTATAAATTATGGGCTTGCTTGGGCTGGAAGAGCCCTTTAAAGAGCATCCAGTCCCACCCCTGCCATGCTCAGGGTCTCCTTCCACCATCCCAGGTTGCTCCAAGCCCCATCCATAGCTATGCTCTAATGTAGAACATCAGCAGCATTTGCTTCCAAAACTGTTACCCACCAAAAATATTTATCCCTGTGTCATGACTAGTCTGTGTGTTGCAGTGTGTTTATACATTTGTGCCATGCTCAAGATGTTAAAAATCCAGATGTAAACTGAGCTGATGGCATTTGCTGCTTGCATTCTGGTGCTCCCCAACAGAGCAGCTTTATGGTATTTAACCACATAATAAATGAGCCCCCAACAATAAGAAATGCAAGTCGATTTTTTTCCTTTTATGGGAAGAGGTCAAAAAATTGTGTTAAGATCCATTCCATATAAAACTGAAGTAAAGGTTAACTAGTGAGAAGTGTGTCACAAAAATGCATTTGCAGGACTTAGGTGTGGGTAATAGGGGATGTGTGAGCAATTTTGAGTTCACAGGCTGATCCTGAACAGAATAAGTCTGAGAGTGAAGAAATAAAGTGAGCAGAGATCAGAACCAAAATTAAGCAAAATCCCTTTTCTTTTATTATGTAGTTCAGGAGGAGTCAGAAAGACATTCTGTTGATTTCTTACTTAAGATAATCCCTGTTAAGGAATTAATGCTCTGAGCAGATGGTGCTGTCTCATTTCCAGCAAAAGAATCAAGTGAGATAGTTCATGCAATTATTTTCAATGGCTTGTGCAGTGATCTTCTTAATTTGTGAGAAAATGTTTCATCTTTTGTCAGAGCAGGCTGTGTTCACATGGAGCTTGGCTTTCTGGAATGTCATTCCCTGAGCTGCCAGTGACTTCACTCATATTACAAGGTGCTTGACACTTCTGCAAATGAGGCCCCAAGCATTTTGTGTGAAAGATTAGGATGAGCATGAAAACACCTATGCAGTTAAGATGCAGCACCTAATCCATGAAGCTTTATGATCTATTACAAGAATCACATTAAATGTACCAAATCCATGTGTTTCCTGAAATTTGTACTACCGGTTCCAGAATTATAGATGGACTCGAGTGGGGATTTTTGATTTTGCTTTCCTAAGCTTTGCAGTTTTTGGTACAGAATATAAATTCCACAGTCTCTTCATTTGTTGAAATAGAGGAGCAGGGTCTAGTAACTTGTTAACCTTACTTGCAGAGATGCTTTAAGACCTAGGGTGGGATTTGTCACTTGCAGTGTCACTTTTCTTTTCAGCAGCTCCATTTTCCCAGTTATTTGACAAGAAAGTCCTTTTGCTTCTCTGGAGCGAGAGGTGCAGCAGAGAGGACCAGAGCAGGATCACTGTGGTGGCAATTCCCTTCTTGCCCTGGCATTTCTGAGCTCATGGGCTGTGCTGTGTTTTTCCCAGATCCCATGATGTTTCCTGACAGCAGCGCTCCAGAGAAACGCTTCCCGTGCGAGTTCTGCGGCCGATCCTTCACCGAGGGCTCCGAGTGGGAGCGGCACGTGCTGAGGCATGGCATGTGAGTTGCGTTCTGTTCCCTTGCCAAGCAGCCAAAGGTGCCAGTAGATCTCTCTGTGTTCCCCCCACACCCATCCCTGCCCTCCCAAAAAACTGCTGTAAATGCCAACATATTTCTGTGAAGACCAAATTTGTTGTTGGATAGTCATTGAATGTCTCCGCGTCCTTTTTAACTCTGCTGCCCAGGGTGGCTGTAAACTGTAGGGTTTAACTGTGATTCTAGAACTTAAGATTGTCCCCAGGTGAATGCCTCTTGGCCAGGATTAACTTCCCCAAAGTGTGCTGTTGATTTTTTTAAAAAATTTTTCCTCTCTAGGGCAGTTTGCACACTATGGGATGATACACATAGCAGATAGGAATCTCTGGAGCAATCTGTTTCCTTCTTTTGATGTAGATTTCACTGGTAGCAGAGACCTCTTTTCTAGCCAGAGTTCGTTCAAAGAGTAGATTTCATTCAAGCCTGCTGACATGTGGGAAGCATCTGAATACAACATTGTGGGTTAACTGCGTTGGAATGAGAAACAGTAACTTCTCTTACCCTTAAGAGAATGTAAGTCTGAGCATAAGTACTGGAAATTCTGCAACCTGTGAAAAGTTTTATTGGATTTCAGTAACTCGTTGGGAAAAACACTCTTTTTCTGTGCCTTTGCTAGGTGCCTGCTAAGTCTTGTTTACAAGGAACCTGGGAGATGGGAATAAACTTCAGGTGTCACGTTTTGAGTTCTTCCTTCTGACCCCAAACCTGTCCCAGCGCAGAACAAACAAAGATTCCGTTTCAGGGCTAGAATGTCCCACCAGCAACTCCACTCCTCCTCCTCCTCCTCCTTTCCTTTGGAGCCAGTGGCGTGGCTGCCTCTTTGGAGAGTGATCTGCTGCTGTCCCTCCTGTGACAGGCACGGGCTGGCTTTGCTGTGTGCCCTGACTGTTTCTGTTTCCTGCAGGGCGCTGAACGAGAGCAAGCTCCGGAGCAGCGAGGACAGCCCGCCCAAGGAGGACGTGGAGGACACGGCCAGCACGCTGCCAGAGGAGAAGGAAAGCATCGAGGCCATGGTGCTGGACTACTCCCACACTGGGGAAACAGCTGTCAGCATGGTGGCTGCTGACCAACCTCTCCTCGACACCCCGGAGGCCAAAAGCGAATAAGAAAAACAGCGAGTTTGTTTGGTGTGGTTCTAATCGACAGTACTTGAACAGTGATGAGCGGGGCGGGGCGGGGCAGGGCGGGCAGAAGGAAGAAATAAAGCTGCTTTTAGGACTGAATGATCTATTTTCAAAGCACTGGTACCTGTGTGAGTGTGTGTATATTAAAGTTATTTAAGTGATGGAATAAGTGGCTCCATTACATCACTGCATCTTTGTTTTCCTCCCGGATCTGACGATGGGAAGTTTACGCTCATCTTTGGACTAATGAAGCAAAACTCCCCGTGTTTTTCCTACATTTCACATCGTGCTTTGCAGTGGAGACTTCGATTGTTTTATGAGTGGAAGCGTCGTGAGCGTGGAAGAAGTGGTAGGGGGACAACTTTTGGACGCACAAGTTTGTGTGCGTTTTTCTAGTTTTAATACATAACGCTTTTCCAGACTGAAAGCAATTGCTTTAGAAAAGAAAATTAAAAAAAAAAAAAAGGAAAAAAAAAAGGAAAATTAAAAAACCACCACAGGGAAAACAAAACAAAAAAAAAAAAGGAAAACAGAAAAAAATTTAAAAAAAACAAAACAGAAACTGCTTTGCTTAAAACAGTCACCTGTTTCCTAGTACCTCAGAATTAACCAAGGGAGATCTCTGCATTTGTCAGTACTACCTGTTGTTGTTGTGGTTAAATGTAGAGAGACTGCTGGGCAAGGTGGTGAATGGAGGAAGAAAAAAAAAGTTTTAAAGAAAGGAAAAACAAATTGTGCTTAAAATCCCAGTGTGGGTTTTATTTCTTAAAATACTGTGATTTTTTTAATTATTTTAGTAAAAAAAAAAAACAAAAAAAAGAGAGAGATACTTTAATTCCTAGATAACTGTTTGTGAATTGTCATCCTTTATTCCAGGTAAGCTGTTTGTTAGTATTCAGTTATAATTTTAGTATTTGGTAGATTTCATGTGACTGATTGTGCGGTTTTGTTTGCCACACGTTTTGTTTTCTATCAGCCTGAGGTGTTACAAATACAGCACAATTAAGTTTCTCATGTAAAAATGAGTATTTCTTTTTGAGTGGGGGACCGGGAAAGGAGACTAGATCTTGTGAATAGAACCTTTTTTTGTTGTCGCTGTCGTCGTCGTTGTTGTCCTCGTTAATTTTAAACATAATGGAGATAACAAAGAAGTTTTAACTTTAAAAATAAAAAAAACTAAAGAACCAAACTTACAGCACAGCTATGCAGCTCATGGGCCAAACACATGGGTCCTCATAACCGTTCTGTTGCTTGTCATATTAACATCTATCAGTCTCACAACTGTAAATTTTTGTTGAGATTGGCTGCCTTTTTTTTTTCTCTTTTTTTTTTTTTTTTTAATTCCGTCTGTGGTTTGTGCGTGGGTTTTTGGTTGTTTCTCTTCTTTTTTTTGTTTGTATTTCTGTTTTGGTTTTTTTTTTTGGTTTTTTTTTTTTTGCTGTTTTTTTGGTGTGGTGGGAGGGAGGGTTGTCTGTTAACACATCTTTTTGCAAGCGGAGGTGAGTTGGTTACACACGACATTGAGCCTGGAGAACTACTTTTAACTCGATTCAGTGGATGGAGTTGCTGAGTTTTTTTTCCCCTCCTCCTTAGCTTTTTAGCATGAGGGGAGCAGTGTAGAATGGATAGGAACCTTCATACCTTAAGTGGCTGATCCTGCAACTACCCCCTGGGTAGAAAGCCTATTTAAACTCAAATTTGGGGATTTTGCCTGAGCGGCCAACACAGGATCTGGTGCCCACGGTATGTTCCGATTGTGAACAAAAAAAAAAAAAGAGGAGAAAAAAAAGAAAAAAAAAAAAGAATTAAAATTATTTCAGAAAAAAACAAAAAAACAAAAAAACAAAAAACAACAAATAAAAAAAGAGAAAAACGAGAAAAGAAAAAAAAAACTGAAAAAAAAAGTTTCTTTCCAAAAAGTAGAAAGTACTTGACTGAAACCTAGTTTTAGAAATGCATGTGTCTTCGTTTGTTTTTTTTGTTTTTTGGGGGGGATCTGGGGGAGGGGGAGGGGGGAAAATAGGAAGCTCTCCAGGAAATTGTGTCCTGGAGAGCTTCACTTAAAAGCGATGGCAAAAATGTTGCATTTGTGGAATAAGTGCTACTTGAGAAGCATGGTGTTTTGCTTTTGGGGATTCATCAATTGTGTGTTAGGGGGATTCTTTCAATTTTTCTGTTGTTTTGGTTTTGGTTTTTTCTTTTTGTTTTGTTTTGGTTTCTTTTTTTTTTTTAATAGGGAGGGAACATCATAGAAAAAGACACATTGGAGGGACAAGTATAAGTACACATTTTGTGTCTGTATTTGTTTTTTAATTGGCATCATTTCAAATATATTTAAACAGTTCCATACCTGGATTGGGTGTTTGTAATGGTTACCAAAAAGGAAAAAGAAAAAAAAAAAAAAAAAAAAGAAACAATGATTGTGACATGCTTTTATCACTACTTAATTTTTCAAATAACATGTAAATATTGTAATCCATTGGATTTTGTTTTGCTAACCTGTAATAAAAAAATATGGGACCATTATCCTTTTAACAAGCTTAGAATGTCATATTTTTTCCTTTTTTTCTTTTCCCAAAAATGTATACCTGATATATTGTGGACACACATTTTAGGTGCATTATTATGATTCTGTTGACTGTAATGACATAGAATTGAAAATAACATTTTTTTCATTGTTTAATTTATACAGAGGACTTTTTCAGAGTTTGACAGAAGGAAATAATAGCAAAATGCTAACCCATTGGCTTCAGCACTCGGTATTTCCTGATTTTAAAATTACTGCTTACTGATGGGGGATAGGAAGGGGATACTGAACTGTTGCACTGACGGGTTTGTTTTTTTTAAAAAAAAAAAACAATGAAAATTAATAAAAACTTTTTAAGAGTGCTTGCTCGTCTTGCGTGGTTTTTATATTGATACTACTATGGAGGTGGGTCCCTACAACTTACTGGTTCTGCAGCTCTGGGGGGAGAGCAAAATCCTCTTTTTTCCCTCCCGCAGCCTTTCCCCCAGTGCTTCACTGGGAATTTTTGATTTGCAGGTTGTGGGGGGTGGCTTGCCATAGCTCACACAGGTCTAGGGTCCACAACATCCCCCAAAAATGCCTCGAGTGTGCCCCAGCCCGACATCCTTTAGAGGTCAGGGGCACCCTGCCCAAGCTCTGCTGGCTCCTCCTGAACCCAAACGGAGAAATGAGGGAATTTTGCAGGCTGTATGAGAAAGATCAAAATAGATGGATACAGGCTGGTGTTTGGATTACCAACTCAGCCCTGTCATGAGCTGCTGCAATATTGCATTCCCCAGTTTCTGATGACCTGCTGGATCCAGCACTGAGGCTGTTCTTGGTCTGGAGCTGGGTGTGTTTACTCATTCTCCTCCAAAAACCCAAAGTGACGCTCACAGAATTGTCACAGAATCTTCTTTTGCTAAATGCACGTTTTTAAATGCATGTTGGCAAGATGTCAGAAGGCTGTTGGTTTGTTTAGGGGTTTTTTTCCCTATCTTGTGTTTTAATCAGATCCTGTCCCCAGTTTAAGCAGCTTTTTGGTTGTTCTGGAGTTGAATCTCAAAGGAATGTGTATGCTGTGAAAAAGCATGAAACCTTTGATCACCTGATAGCTTTACTTGCTCATGCCTTTTTCCGTAGGAGTCAAAAAATAGAGAAATACTATATTTGCCTGTTAAGATGCTTATTTCCTTAACCTGAGTTTACTGGAAAAGGGTAGGGATGATATAGACACTACATTTTTCAAGGATCTCTGGAAACATTTATTCAGAAAGGACTACAAGTAATTTGCACATTATATGTTCTAGCCCAGAGCCTACCTCCACTTTCACTAAATTAAAAGAGGAGGGAGCTGCTCATTGGTATATCATTAATAAGAATTACTGATGTAATAGTGGAAGACCTTGGGGTGAGTTCTAGATCCCTGGAGCTGCATTTTCCCACCCAGCTTAGTGTCAGGATTGTGTGAGTTTGAAACAAAGCATTTGATATCCCCATCTTTGTGTATCAGGTTGGATGTGAATGGGTCATAAAGTCACAGAATGGTTTTGGTTGGAAGGAACCCTAAAAGATTATCTTGTTCCATCCCCTGCCATGGTCAGGGACACTTTCCACCACCCCAGGTTGCTCCAAGCCCCGTCCAACCTGGCCTTGAGGGACGGGGCAGCCACAACTTTCTCTGGGAAACCTGTGCCTCACCATCCTCACAGCCAAGAACTTTTTCCTAAAATCTCATTTCGTAAAATCTCTTCCAAACTCATTCTCTTTGGAGTTTTTCTCTCCCCCATGTCCTATCACTGCAGTGACAGTCTCACCCTGTCTTTCCTTGAGTTCCCTTCATGATCACCTGTGTTGAGGATCCTGTGCGGAGCCAAAATCACAGGAGTGGGAGGGAAGAAGCAAAGGGAATGACTACTTAAAAATGATCCTTTACTCACATTATTACCCTTCTGCCTCCATGGGCAAGTCCCTTTCTCTGGGCTGAGAGCCCTGGGGACATTTGTGCCGTGGGACAAGTGGGATTTTGCACACACTGTGCTCCCAGGCTCATTGTCCTCCCTTTGCTAATGGAGCCTGGGTAAATGTTTGCCTCATTATTGCTACCCTGCCTGCTGGCATTTCCCTCCAGCCTGGAGCTACAGTGGCTGAATGCTTCCCATGCAGAGCTCTTGCCTTTGTATCCACCCCGGAGCAAAGGCTTTGCAGGAGTTGCTAAGGGAATAGGAATATGAGGCTGATGTCTCCCTCCCTTCCAAACATCCAGCCTCCCTGGAGGAGAGTTCAGCCTTTGAGGCTGCCCTGTGGCTCAGCGACAGCACTGAAGCTTGGCAGAGTCACTTACAAGGCTGGATTTGTGGGATTTTCCAGAGGAAAAGCCACTCTTTGGGAAGTGGGTGTGAAATTTTGGTGCTCCTGGATCGTTTATCTTCATGTGAACCTGCACAGCAAGTCTCCAGGCTATGAGGAAACATCTCAGCACAACTGCTGGTGGTCAGTTCAGTGGAGGCTGGCCCGAGTTTCTGCTCTCTTCCTCACCCTGAAGTCTTCCTTCAGTGTTTTTCTGAGAACACACAGGACTTTTCCTCCATGAGAGTCTGGCCCCAAAGCAAAGAGATCACAAACACCACTGGCCTGGTCTAGTGTCAGCAATAATCCTTCTTTTGGCAGGAGGCTGAAACTCTTGATCTCCAGATCTCCCTCCTGAGCCTGTTTCCCAATTCCTATTTATCTGGCGTTCTCTAAACCCTTGACTTCTCTAAACCCTTGGCTTCTCCAGCTTTGTCTCTTTTTGCAAGCCCATGTCTGCTTTGAGGACGTGCTTACTGACTCTGAACAGCGCTTCTGCCTCTCCTGTGCCTCATCATTTCTGACCAAAAGGCACATCTAAAGGTAGGAGCAAAAAAATGGGCATCCAAATGTATGCTCAGTGGCACAACATGTAACTGAAATAGTGATTTCTTAGCAGAATCAAAGTGGATTTTTGTCAGATTTTCTCTTTACGTATGTAGGCATCACTGCCAAGGGACAGCACACAAGAGCCTTTAACATGTAGAAGATTTTCATCACAGAGGAGGAGATGTTGGTCTCTATTTCAGATTTAATTCATTCCAGCTTGGGTCCTACAATCCCTTCTCTCCACCACCCACACAATATGCTGCAAATCAAGCAAAACACCCAAAATGGTGCCAGTGTGGGGAGATTCTGGGTTTGCTTTGCTCTTGTGGTTGGGCTGATGTTCTCCCTGTTTATAGCTGGAGCAAAGTTCTGTCAGCTCACAAAAAAATGGGGAAAAAGGCCCAAAAAATAAACAAAATATAATAAATTCTCATGCAATCCACTGTATTGTCCACAACAGACAAGTAAGACTCAGGTAGCACAATTGACTTTCCTTTTGCTGCATTTGAGATCTGTTCTCTTCCAGCTGAATGTGGGAATTGATCAGATCAGGTGTGTTCCCTCTCTGGCTCAATGTCTTGACTCCTGAAGGAGAAAAAAAGAAAATTCCATGGTGAGCAAGAAGAGAATAATTTGTCCCTAATGAAAGTCTCACCTTCATCCATTCTGACAAAAGTTTTATCCATGGAAGTAGAAGTCCTGTCTCTTTCACATTCATTTTGTGTTCTGATAATATAAGTTACAGTACTTTTGCTACCAATTCAATTTTAGATTTGACTGTACACTTAGTTTTTCAGATGAGAACTGAGAAGTAAAATACTTATGTGTTAAAAATTTTTAATATTTCAATATCCCAAAAAGAAATGTTTCCTAAAAGTTTGTTGTGTGAGCTGCATTACCCTGACATTGTTCATAAAATGCATTTTTCATAAAATAATCAGTCAGGAATTGCAATTGATTAATTTCAGCTAGGATGCTTTGGGAAAAGATGAAGTCAGGTGCTGGAATGAGAAGAGTCACGCTTTCCTTCTCAAGTAATTTCTCTCTTTGAATATTTGGTGTAGCAGCAGCAAATACGCCTCAGCTCGATTCTTGAATTCTCTGTGGAGTTTACACTTCTGTTAATGAAGAGCTTAGCTCAGTCTAGCCAACTGTACATGCATGACTTCCAAATCTAAGTGAAATCTGTCTCCCTGCAGCTGTTCTGTTGTGCTCTCAGCAGCATTTAGGGAGAGGCGGGCATTCACCAGCAATGCCTCAAATTAATTTAGCTCGCACTGAAAACGTTGGAATGAAATTTAAAGTTTTCTCTGCCACTGAAGAAAACCGTATTTAGCTGCTGTGCCAAGTATTGCTTCAAGTATTCCTTGTGGAATCACTTAGACCAAAGCCACTGCAGGCTTCTAGCAGAGATGCTGCAGTTAAAGGAATTTTAAACTGTTGCAGGTAGTTTTTGTCTGTAAGAACCAACAGAAAATTAGCAGGCAAGCTCTGTAAAGCACTAGGCCTTTGATGTGTTTTCTCTAGGAAAAATCCCCATCTTTTCCTCTGCTTAGACTCCTCAGGACTTCAGGCACATGATTGTTGAAGACACGTGATCTGAGTAAAAATGGTAATTCAGAAGTGGAAAGGGTTTGGTTTGTCATAGCTAAATAAATATCCAGCACTCAAAACATGCTGCCTGCAGAACTGCACCAGGCCTTTGAGCTGTTGCTGCAGCTGCAGAGTATTTATTGATAATACTACAGGAATACCCTCCTGGAAAACAAGTTAGAAAATTCTGTTTGCTCCCCCTGTTCCTCAGCTGCTCCTTTAAGCTCCTCTTTTCCTTTTTATCTCATGGTATTACTCTGGAGGCCAGGTGGGAGTTGGTCTGTTTAAGGAGACATTATTATGGTTGCTGGTTGGGGTGCTTCCAACAGGATTTGTGTTTCTTCATCCCAGTGGCAGAAAAAAGATTTTTGGGGGTCAACAGTTTTGAAAATGACTGACCCCTCCTTGAGGAGCTGTTGGTGCTTCTCTGCTGTTAACCAAAGGCAGGAAGGACTGGTGGTCAGGTGTTGGTATCCTATCCCATGTAAATGAGTCAATGAACAGCAGAAAAAAAGAGTATAATTATATTCTTAACACCAGATTAAATGTGTGTTGTTATTTAATCCATTTAAATGTCCATGTTTAGCAATTAGGACCTCATTCTGCAGGGTCTCTTGCTGTAACCTAGATTTCTTTCCATATAATTTAATTGGGAAAGCTGACAAGGATATGTTTATCTCCCTCCCATTAATTTATATCAAAAGGGATACTGAGTCAGTGGCATTCTGCATTCTGGGAGCATTCTGCATTCTGGGAGAGCAGTAAAAGGAGAGAATTCACCTGGGTTTTGCCTGTAGAAAAAAAAAAATAAGGCAGACTTTCCCCTCAGTGTCATCCTTGACAGCAAACTTTGTGATTATACACTGAATTCAAATAGAGGCATGATCAGGTGCCTCTCCTTCCACAGCAGTGGAAAAGTGCTGTGCTGACAGGTGGTTAAAGTGCCCAGGGAAGAGGTGATCACTTCATTTTCCATGTAAAACTGGAACCTTGAGCAAGACAAGTTTCCAAGATTTCTCAGCTAAAAATGTCCAGATGAAGTTTCAGGGAGCTCCCATCCTGAAATGAGCACCAGCAAATGCTGTAAATGAAATATCAAGGGTGCAGTGCAGCTGGGCTGTTCTCCAGCACTCAGGTGAGTTTCTGCTTTAGTGGGAGATTACTAATTCTGAGTTCATTCATATTTTCTGCAAATACCAGGAACTCCATCCCCTGGCTGGTTATTATGCACACAAATGTGGTTTGCATTTTTATCAAGCTAAAGTATCTCAAAACTTGCCCATACAATTTTTTTTCCTTTTTTGCTCCTTTTTTTTTTTTTTTTTTTTTTTTTTTTGATGCCTAATCTGAAAGCGAAGGATGGAAAAGGAAAAACAAAAGCAGAGAGTGGTGATGTAAGCTTGCTTTGGTTTCTTTCTGTCTTTGGGATTATCTGTACGTCCTGCCCATGCTGACACAGTGGTTTTCCACACAAACCTCAAAGCAGAGGATGAGTCTGAGATTTGGGAGCTTCAGCTGGGTGTGAATTGAACCCCCTCAGGTCCAAATTTTGCAAGGACTTTGGAGACATCAGGATGTGAGCACTGCCCCAGTCTCATGGTAGGTCAGACTGAAGACTCACCTGTAGCCTGTCTGAATCCTGATCAAAACTTTGTGGTTCAGATCCATGTCTCGAGAATTAGAAAATCTAAATTGATGGTTCCTGAGCAACCTGCCTGCACAGCTGTTTCATTGCTGGACTGCTTTGCTCTGCTCCAAGTTTTCCAGATTGCCTCCAGCTGACTCTGCGCAGTGGGAAATCTTGTTTTCCTCTTCAGTAGCAGGTTTCCAGCACAGCTTTGGTTAGTTGAGGTTGCCTCCAATTTCAGGCTGGGATGTTTTTCTTCTGAAGGTAGTGATAGTCTTGACTAACTTCACTGTGTCAGGAATAACACTCACCAAACCTATAATATTTAACTTTGAGTCTCTCAAAGCAGGAAGAGTTGTACAAACTTGCATTCAAAATCCCCAAACTTTAATTCCTGTTTACAGTCCAGTAAGAGACAAGGGCTTAGAACTACGTATAAATATCTCCTGTCACCATTTCAAGGTCCCTTTCAAGGAGGATCAGTTGCACCAGAGAGGCTTTTGTTGTTCATGAAGTATTTCAGTTATTTTAAATCTAATGTTTCTTTTCACCAGCAGTAGATAGAGTTTGAGCAGAAGTCTGTTGGTATTTATCCTCTGCCACTGATGCGCTTTCAAAGAGAGTAATTAGAGGATAGAATGAAAAAAATGGAATAAGACAATAATCTATTTTGCATGACAATGGCATGAAGAAATTATGCCACACAAATATTTCTGTAGTGCTTCCTGTAGTAGGAAGAGAGCAGAAACCTTTCACAAAAAAATCTTACTATGTAAAGGACAAACAAGTTGTGTCTTGCTGTTGGGGCAGTAAAGGGGTTTAACATCCCTTTTTGCCAGATGGAGAACTGGTAGAAGAGAGAATGTGGTTTTGAGGAATTCTATCATAACCCAAAAATTAATTCTGGTGAGTTGGGTCCTTGTCCATGGCCTAAGCCTGAGGACATTTAGAAATGGAAAGGAAATATTTTTAATTAAAATATTTAATTAATAATTAATATTTTATATTAAACTAAATATTTAAATTAAATAATTAAATATTTTATTTAAATATTTAATTAAATATTTTCTCCAAGTTATACCTTTCTGCATGAAAGGCACATATTTTTTATTACGATTTTTATTTTTTAATGGTTATTTTAAATTTTTTTCTTTTTCTTTGAATCTCTTGGGGTACCATATATTAGGATTTAGATGGGTAATGACTAAAATATTGTTAAATATTATCAAATCAAATACTGTCAAATAAACAAATTTAGTGAGAGCACACCCTTTTTCTGAGAGAGAACAAATTTCCACACCTCCTTGGGGTGGAAACACTTTTGAGGAAAGAAAAAAAAACACTTTTGAGGAAAGAAAGGTTTTCTAACCATTTTGGGGAGAAACAACCACCTACCTGAGTGTCTGGGGCACAGGACAAGACCCTCTCCTGTTGGACCAACCACTTCCAGACCTACTCCATGGAATCAGGGCTCTGTTTGGGTGTCCCGTCCTCACCACCTCATGGTGGAACCAGAGAAACCCCACTTGGCTTGGAAAATTGAGTTTTATGCTTCCAAAGCTGGTTGTGATGGGGAGGATGAGCAACATTAGCTTGGGCAGCAGCAGATGGCTTTTTCAGGAAGATGTTCTGGGAACATGCTCAGGCTTTGCCTTTCATGTGGTGTGTGTGTGTGTGTGCAGGCTGGCAGCTGACTTAGACTAAACAAAGGGTAATTCTGCCTTGTGGTTTCCTTCTGTCAACACACTGCGTGGTTGGGTGGCGTTCCCAGTGGCGATACACATCAGGTATTATTTTCCTCCCTCTGGCATCCCTAGTAAGAATCCATCCTGGCTGCAGGTCGAGGTTGTGGCCCTGCCCCCTGCTCTGCCAGCCCTCACCTTGTTTTTCCTGCTTTTTCCTATTTCCCATGGTGATATCCAGTCCCATCACTTCCCTCCTGGTGACGTGGGGGCCTCCATCCCTCCAGTTTTGGCTGCCCTCTCCCCTGGCCTCTGCCAAAAACCCTCATGTTGATGTTCTCCACCTCTGATCTCCTCTTCCACCACCATGACCTTGTGCAGGACCCTTTTTCCTGTCCTGGTGGAGGCCAGTACAGTGTAAATTGCTGTTCACACCTCATTTTAAGGCCATATTTTTAAAGTATAGCCTTATGGAGGTGAGGGCTGTAGACCTTGCTGTCCCGGTTCAGAGCAAATTTGGGAAAGAACCCCCCAAAGGGGCTCCTGTAGGAAAGCACATTCAATTGGGCCCTCCTCCCAACTGGGCCGGGAGAAACCAGCTCCTTGGAGCAAAGTGGAAAAAACCTGTTTTTTAAACAATAAAACCTAAACAATATTAAACAATAAAACCCCTTGCTGCTCCAAAAGAGAGACAAACTCACAAAGTCCCCTCCTTGGGCTGTGGCTCAGCTCACTCAGTCTGCTGTCAGTCCCAGGGGTGCTGGAAATGCCGCGGCCCAGGCCCGGCCTGGTGGGCCTCAGGTGCGAGCTGCCGGTGCTCTTCTGGTGTTCAGGCCAGAGCAGGTCTGAACAGGGCCAAAGAAAATGGAAAAAAACCCCACGGTCCAGAGAACTTCTTTGCCTCAGTTGGCTAAGACTAACTAAAAGCAAAGGAGAGCTCTGTCCCGCTGTCTGTCCATCTGCAGACGTCACAGTGCAGGAGCACGAATGTGGAGGAGTGAGTGCAGTTTCTGAAAAGAAACTCCATGCTTCTTCTCTCCCCCCCTTCACTCTTGGAACAAGTCTTAAAGGTGCAAAACTTATTATTCAGCATAAACAGAACGATACTATTGGGGATAAAATCATCATATAGTCAACCCAGGACACTTGATCAGGAGATCTCTTCCCACTGCCCCTCCCATGCCCTCTGGCTCCCTCAGGAATATACAGGAATATTCTGGAGCCAGGGGAAATGGGCAGTGCATTGTTGTCCCCAGCCTAAAATCACTGAGAAGCAGCTGAAATCACCCAATTCCCAGGACAATTCCAGCCCTGCATGCTTGAGGGGTGGTTTCACATGGCTAATGAAGAGCTCAACAATATTTTAGTGATAATTTGGTACTTAACTTTTAGCCTGTTATGTACGTGCTAATTAAATGTTTTAACATGCTGTACATGTTTTATGTATTAATAAGCAATAAGTGTACAAGTTACAATTGTTTTTAAAATGTGATTTAGAACTAATTGCAGGGTGGTGAGATTTCCTCCTTTATGTACCTATTAAACCCACATAACTGCTGTTTTTACAGTTGATGGGTGTTCAGTTAACATATAGTAATTGCTCTTTAAGGGCTTCAGTAAGTGCATGTTGGAGACAATTTACAATGCTGGCAATTTCCTGGTGCAATTCCTCAGAGGGGCAGGGAAGTTAATCACACCCAGCTCTGGATTTCACTGGGAAGTTCCTCTCTGTGCACCTTGCTGTGCACCCAGCCATGAGGGATTCCACTTTCAAGGATGATAAACACACAGGGGAACACTTTATTGGCTATCACACAGCTGTTTGGGCTGAAAAAATCCCCTTGATATCATCAAACCCAACCACTAACCCAGCTCTGCAGAGCCTGAGGTGCCACATCTACATGTCCTTTAAATCCCTCCAAGGATGGTGAATCCATCACCTCCCTGGACAGCCTGTTCCAATGCCTAATAGCCCTTTAAATGAAGAAATTCTTCCTCATATCCAAACTAAATCTCCCCTGGCACAGTCTGAGGCTGTTGGTGAGAAGCTTTCTCAGGCTTTTCTTCTCCTCAGAATGTGGAATTTCTGTGGTGAGTTGGGGGTCGGTCTCTTTCTCCGGGCGACAACAGATAGAACAAGAGGACACAGTCTCAAGCTGCATCAAGGGAGATGCAAGTTAGAATTAAGAAGGAAGTATTTTACAGAAAGAGTGATCAGATACTGGAATCATCTACCCAGTGAGGTGGTGGAGTCACCATCCCTCGAAGAGTTCAAAAAAAGACTGGATGTGGCACTTGCTGCCATGATCTAGTTGAATTGTTAGAACATGGGTTGGACTTGATGATCTTATAGGTCTCTTCCAGCCTTGAATTTCTGTGATTCTGTGATTCTGTGATTCTGGTGGTGTGGTGGGAATGCTGAAGGCTTGCCCAGACTGAGAAACAAGGTGTATAATGCATAATGCAATGTCTAATGTTAGTGCACTGAAACACAAATCTTCCAAATTGCATCTTTCAGTGCCGGGAGAAATCCCTGTCTTGCTAACTTCTTTATATTTGACTGGGCTATTAAGGACTCAGTGACTAAAAGTCACTAGGATCAGGAGTTAGGTGAAATCATGAGAAATTTCAGACACTCACAGAATCATTTAGGTGGGAAAAGACCTTTGAGATCAGTGAGTCCAACCTTTAAGTGCAGTAGTGCAGTGGTGAGAGCACTGGGCATAGAAAGGAGATGTCACCATAGCAAATGATCTCCGAGCAGTGCCACGTGTGACATGGAAACACAACAAGTCTCAACTGTGTTTCCAAGGGAAGCCTATGGTACAAGAAAGACTCCTCTCTCCTTGATAAACTGAAAATTGATTATCTAAAGAGTAGTGATAGACTGAGAGTTAGTCATCTGAGAGGCAGATGTATCAGAAATTTAGTAGAGGGAGGAGGAATGTTTTTAGAAAGTTTTCATTCTGAGTTCTGTGAGTGTTTCTTTCTATATATAGTTGTAAGTTAATAAAGTTTTTCTTCTTCATTCCTAAGTTGGAGCCTGCTTTGCTCTATTCCTGGTCACATCTCACAGCAGACACCAGACAAAATATCTTTTCACAGACGCACTGACATTATGCCAGTGTCAAACCGTGACACTCAGCACTAAACCGTGTCCCCAGGAGCCACATCTGCACATCTTTCAAATCCCTCAAAGGATGGTGACTCCACCACCTCCCTGGGCAGCCTGTTCCAATGCTTTTCACCATTTCTGTGAAAAAATTCTTCCTAATATCCAAATTAACCCCCCCTCTGCCCCAGCCTGAGGCCATTCCCTCTGCTGCTGTCCCTGTTCCCTGGAGCACAGCCCGACCCCCCCTTTGTGCTGTTGTGAGGGCCCCAGGACGAGGTGAGGGATGAGAATTGACTACACATTCTCAGAAAACTGATTTATTATATACTGATGTTATATTATGTTAAAAGAAAATTGTATACTAAAACTATACTAAAGAAAGAGAAAGGAGACATCAGAAAGCTAGAAAAGAATGAATAATAAAAACTCATTACAGATTCAGAGTCTGACACAGTTGGACTGGGATTGGCCATTAATTAAAACCAATTCACATGCTGGGTAAACAATTCTTAAAATCACATTCCAGAGCAGCAAAACATGGAGAAGCTGAAGCTTCACAGCTTCTCAGGAAAAAAAATCCTGGTGAGGGGATTTTTCAGAGAATATCACGGTGACACCCCCCGGCTGTGCCCTCCTGGCAGGAGCTGTGCAGAGCCACAAGGGCCCTTTGAGCCTCCTTTGCTCCAGGCTGAGCCCCTTCCCAGCTCCCTCAGCTGCTCCTGATGAGCTCTGAGCTCCAGCTCTCCACTGCTCAGCATCCTGAGAGCAGCTGGGATGCAGGGACGCGTTGTTAGAAAAACAAATCAGGAGGGGCATCAGTCCGCGTTTCCTGGTTTATCCTGCAAAGCCACAGAGGAAAACAACCATCTGTCCCCTTTTCTCTGGGTGGATCAGGCAGTCCCTTCTCTGTCTGCCTCCAGAATGAAGCCAGGGATGCTGTGATCCCTGGTCCCTTCTCCTGAGCTTGGTGTCACCTCAGGGAGATCCCTCTGTGCCCCTCCTGCCCCTCTGCCTGCCTTCACTCCTTGGGAATATTGCTCATTCCGGGCTTCAGGCTCCTGGCAGTGAGCTGTTCAAATGCTTATTTAAGGCAGATTTAAAACCAGACAAACAGCACCACCCTTCTGCCCCATTAATTTAGACATTCTGTGGGCAGGAGGAAACTGCTTCCTGAGGCAGCAAGGTGCTCTTGCTGCTTAATTGACATAGCCATCTGAAATCCAATCTACCAGACAAAGCAAAGGAGAATGAAATAATCTGAAGACTGTATGCCAGTGAGAGAGATTGTGTGGAAAAGAAAGCAAAAATTCTTTTTTTTTTTTTGTTCCACTTCATTCCTTTTGCATAATGTTGTATCCTTTTGACAAGGCAGCATAATAAAGCTTAACTCCCTCTCTGCTGTCCACCCTCCAAATGCTGACTTAAAAGAAAACAGCAAAGCTCTATCTTTAGTGTCAAATGAACAATGGGCTCTCTTCCAACAAGAAGAAATGAGCTGATTTTGAAAGAGTTCTGGAGAAAAGTGCAAAATGTTCTTACTCCTCATGAAATAAATATTTGAATGATAGTCACTTGGCTCATCCTGTAACGTGTCAGCTCAGAGTCTGCACTCCAGGTTTATATAAAATATTGTTTGGGGTGGAGAGAAGGGCCAGAAAGCCCATATTGCAGATAAGAAGAGACAGAGGCACCATAACATCTAATCCACTTCAGAAACAGTAACTAATTAATATTTCCACCACAACATGGTATATTTCATCCTATCTCACTGACAGAGCTTGGCCAAAGCTTTCCAAGCAGGCTGGGGAAGCTCAGTGCCTCAGGCAGCGCTGTGCATTTCACCAGAGGCTACAGAGAGCTGCAGGGACTCACTCAGCACAAAAAGCAGGAAAAGTGGTTTGTCCTGCAGGGTGAGCACCAGGGGCTGAGATCAGCCAGGAGCCTGCCTGGCAAAGCTCAAGGCTTGGGCCAGACGTTTTGCAAAAGCTACAAGGAAACTCAGAGCTGTCCCCACAGAGACAGGGACAGCCTTGATATCCCACAGCTTTTCTGATTTTGCATCTTTTTTTCTCACTTTTCTTCTTTATTAAGATGTTCAGCATGGAAGAGACACTTTGCTGACAGTGTTTAGGCTGCTGTTATTTTTGTTGAGAGCTTTCGGAAAAGTTTGGAAAAGCTGATTTAAAATATGTTGTGGTGGGCTAAGGAGTTGCAGATTTAGCATTTTTGAAGGAATGCCTTCATTTAACCCACTTCAGGGTGTTTGGGACAGACACCACCAGCCTTCTCCCCCATTCCAGAAAACAGCCACTGGGCAAAATGGAGTTTTCAATACTCCCTTCACAAGGTGGTAATAATGAAAAATCCCTCGTGTGTTTGTGCTTGCCCACAGCAAAACACATATCAAAACGATAATTTACCTGGATGTGCATAATGCCAGGCCTCAGCAGCTGTCAGAGACCTGGCAGCTCTGCATTGTCTCAGTTGCTCACATGTCTCCCAGTTATTTTCCTCCTCCTCCAGTGCAGTGTTCCCCTCTGATGATGATATATTGAGACTTGGCACATGCAGCTGGGAAAGGGAAAACCATCTTAAAGGTCAGGCTTGGGGGTAAGGTTGAGATGAATCCTCCTCAGTTTTCTCCTCCACAGAGTGACTCCTGCCTCAGTCAGCTGTGGCAGTGCTGTCCTACCCCTACAGGCAGCAGGAATGTGGGGAAAGAGAATTCCACAGGAGGTTCAAGGTGGGCAAAGAGGGTGTGAAATATTCCCTGTGTACCTGGTTCACAACGTGGACTGGTGTTTTAGATAATTTTTACTTTCACTTTTACCTGCCTTCTGATGCAACAGTGGCTGTGGAAAGACACCTGAAAGAGCAAAGAGCAACAAAATATGTGTTTAAAGCAAGTTGCTTGGAGGCATCTGATATTCTGGCTTTTCCACAGAGCTTAGAATTTAAGATTCTTGCCTGTTGAAGCAGAGTGATAGTTAAATGTAGTCACATATCCTGTTTGCTCTTGGTGCTTCTGAAACTGCCTGTGAGTAACTAGCATCACCTAGAAGCTCTTGTGGTGGTGAGAGTGATAATGTTAATTTGGCAGAGAGCAGCAATGTAAACACTTCTAACAATGCTCATTGCCCTGGGAAGAACTGGAAGTGGGAAAAGGATTTTTTTTTAATTCAGGGTGTGGTGAAAAAAAAAAATAAAGCTTGTTCTGGAAACCCTGTAAGCTTCTATCTGCATCTGAGGTATGATTCAGTGTTGATGTGGCAGTGTGATTTGCCCTAAGCGCTGTTTCCAAAGCAATGATGGCTGGAAACTTTCCACAGGCGAGGCTGAGGTTTTCTGCTGGGAGATGCTGATTCCATGGATGCAAAACCTGCCATGCAGGAGCTTTGCTGTGCCTGGAATCTCCTGAAAAATCAAAGCCAGTGGGTGCCACTTGCTCAAGCAATTGCCCTTGTTTAGGGACAATGTGCTGTTAGGAGAGGGAAGGGTTTAGTTTTGATTGGAACCTGCAGCATTCCTGTTCCCCCAAGTCCCACAGACCCATCCCAGAGGACTTCAACACCTGGGCACTTTATTGGACACACACTCTGAAGCAGGAATCCATGCTCTCCAATTCCTCTTAAACCTAGTGCTGTAGGCTGGGCTGTCAAATGAGGGCACGGTGACCAGAGAGGGATTAAAGCTGGGTTATATCATCCTGTGGAGCACAGATGCAGAGGGAAGGTCTCAGGTTGCTGTTGATATTTGCTGCCCCAAGATGTGCAGGATGTCTCTGCTTCGGCTCGTGCAGGTGAAGAACGAGTCTGGACTCTTCACTTTTCAGTTTTGAGGTTGTTTATTAATTCTTATCTATGAAATTTTCTCTCTGTCCAGCCGAGATCTGCTCAGCAGGGCAGCCACAGGCACTCTGACCAATCCTGAGGCAGTGTTATCTTTTTACACTACAAACTATGTGTAATATATTTACACTTAATTCCCAATACCCATCACCTATGTTAGACAGTGCACTTCTACTCTAAACCAATCCCAAAGTGCCAACATCACTGCAGAAAATGAAGAACAAGAAGAAGAAGAAGAAAGGCTGGACACTCCCAAGTTCCTCCATCTTGTCCCCATACCAAAAATCCTAAAATCTACATTTTCACCCTATGATAATTTTATTATTACACCATTCAAACCTCTGTGACTTTCAGGTCCTCATACAAAGTTGGCAACTTGCTCCAGGGATCAAAATGAAATCCCCAGGTGTTCTGGGCTGTGTGCCAGGGTCTCTGAGCCCCCCGGTGGGGTCCTCATCAACTCTGGACACCCAGAGGGATGCACTGAGTTCCGACAGGAAAGGGGCTCTACAGAGTGGTAGCATCTCAGCCAGGCAGCAGAAGTGCCAGGGAGTCAATGCCTTTAGTGACAGCTTCTCTGGAGCTTGGTAGAGAGGCAGGGAACTGAGAGGAGAAGCTCCAGTTACCGTCCCTGGATCCAGGCTGGACACCAGAGAAAAGGATGAGGTCAGGATTACAGAAACAGCACAGGCTGAGGAAAGGCAGAGCATGTCAGCCAGCGTTGCCCTGGTGTTTTTCCATGACCTCACCAGGCTTGGTTTCTCACCTCCTGAAGCCCAGGGAGACTCACTGACTGAGGATCCTAAAGAAGGGCATGCACTTCTCACACTCCTGGTGAAAAATTCCCCTGTGCCAGGGAGCTGGATCATGCCTTTAGACTTGCAAGCATCCCACAGTAGCTGTTTTGTTTCCCTGTTGTATCCTACCATCAGCTGCTGCCTGAAAATTGGAGTATCTTCCCCTCTCTGAGCCTTTCCAGAGGTATTACCACAGCAAAAATAAAAAGAGTTTTTAACTGTCAGTGGACTTGCACTGGTTCAATATTCTTTCTTGTTGCACAAAGTCTTTTTACAGGTTTTCCTGAACCTCAGTTTAGAAAAGGTTGAGTCTCACATGACGCCCAGAGCTGTAATGCTCCCTTTCTTACAAAAGCACCTATTTTGCTCAACTGCACATCTGTGGCTTGTTGCTCTCTGTCAAGGGGACTGCAAAAACAAAACCGCAGAAGCTTTGTCAGTTTCTCCTTCCTCACCCACACTGGTCAGCCCTTGTTTCCTCCAGCACTTCATGCTGCTGCAGAAAAAGATGATTATGAACTCTGTGAAATTACCCCCAGAAAGATTTAATAAATACATTAAGACTCTGAGGACTATCAAAAATATTTTTCATAAAGAAAAAAACATAACACAATGAGCTCCTGAGTATTTCTCAACCTATGGCAGTGACAGCAAAGGTGTGGATCCCTTGTGGGGGCAGCTGTGGCTCTAAATTTTGATTCCAATGCCAGGGCAAGTGCTGCCTGACAGAATTGTGGCAGGAAGATGGTGCAGGACACAAAGTTGTTGGGATGCACAGGGCAAAAAGAAGTGGGAAAAGTGGTGGCCCTGCAAGGACAGACTTGGTGGGGACCATGAACGTGGAAAGATGGGAACACCGTGGAAGTAGAAGGTGTGTGAAGATCTAGTGTTTGGGTAGCTGCCACACAATTCCATAAAGAACTTGGATGAAGCTGTTCCCACCCAGTTGCAGAGAAAAAAAATAAATAGAGGGAAATCTCACTGGCTTCACACATGCACACACATGCATCTCTGCAAGAGCAATTTCCTGATGAACTGGAACTGAAGTGTTTGTAAGGTTTCCCCCAAGGCAGCAGCTCTTCCACTGGCACACATCACCACCCCTCCCCTGATTAATGGATTTACCTCCCTTTGTACCCCCAAAAATCTGACCAGAGGCTCTGGCCACAGTTCTTTGCTGCCCTGTCGGGTACTCAGAGGTGCACATTTACACAACTAGGTTCTTTGAAATCCCATCTTGAAATCCCATCTTTTGGTTCCAGTGAAAAAACAAGCCAGCCTGGAGCACTTCCAGTGATTTGGAAGGTCCCTCTATAAATAGGTAGCTGGTTCCAGCTCCTCAGTGTTTCTAACCATGGTTGCAGTGACGTTGAGCTGCACCTCACAAATTTGTGAGGATTTATGGGAGTTATTGCTGCTACTGCCTGGAGAGCAAAAAAACCTGAGGAACCTTCAGGAGCTCAGTGCATACATGATTTCAGAAGCATGGCTGACCACTGGAGCTGCTGTTCAGCTGAGTGGCCTCACCTGGCAGGGATGAGAGGAGCAGGATGAGCAGCATGGGCTCCCCTGTGCCCCAGCTCTGCCTCCTGCTTGGCCCAAGGGATTCAGCACAAGGCAGGATCAATGCAAGTGTCTTGGTTTGGAAAGACAGGAGTCTGCTAAGGAAGGCAGGATCCTCCCCTGAAATGGAGAATGTAAACCCTCCCCATCCCTCCAAACTACTATGAATTTTAAATTAAGGGGCTCTCAGGCAAAAATATGGGAGCAGGAAATAACAGTTCTTTATAAGGAAGAAAAAAATAAAAGGATAAAATAAACAATGCAGTACACTAGAACAACACTGACAGAGTCAGAACCCAACCTGACGCCCTGTGGGTCAGAGTGTTGGTGGCAGTCCCATTGGAATCGTGGCTGCAGCCCTCCTGCAGCGTCAAGGGTGGTTCTGCTGGAGCAGGGATCCTATAGAAAAGGTACATTCTTCCTATGAAGATCCAGTGGAAGAAGAGACAGCTGCTGTTCCTCTGGGGAATCCAGTGGAGAACCCATACTGGTGTTCCAGAATCTCCAGAGTATATCCAGGTAGGAATGCTTGGCTCCTCCCTCTGGCAGAGCATCTCCCAATGGACTGTTATAGTTCTTATCAGCCATGCAGTGACATTCAATAGCTGTTATCAGCAGATGTCCCCTCCTGAGGGAGGAGTGATTGTGGTCACTCAGAGAGAGAGATAAGGCAAACTGCCCACTTGACAAAGGTAATCTGCCGTACAGATGGTAATAGAAAACATCTTGCATTGCAACCTGGAACAAGGAGCAAGGAGTCCTCCTTCAGAAAAAATAAAAGGGTATTTATTGACAAAGAGCTGCCTCTAAGCAAGGCTGAAGTGCCTGGAGAGGTGCAGGCTCAATTTGCTGGTGACATCCCCACCCTCCGTGCCTCAGTGTACCATCCTCTACTGTTGGGGAAGATGAAACAGGAAAGCCTTATAAATATGATTTTGAGACTATGGAAACTATAAGTGAGATTGAAATGAAAGCAAACTTTTGAGATTCCTCAGTTACTGAACAACTGGAAAGCAATGGTGTGGCCAGCTGAAGGTAATCCCATTTTGATGAAACAACACCCTCTACTTGCAGACAGCTCCAAGGGTCTGAGCAGTCCCTGCCAGCTTGGCAGAAGGGCCCAAAGAGGAGTTTATATGGTTTAAATATAGCACAGTATGGTAATGTAGTGATTCTTATAGGCTGTATGTAAATGCTATAGGATTTGTATCTTGTACTACATTGGTTAGTGAGAATTAGAATATTCAATACAGAAGAAGGTTTATTGTATTGTAGCGGGAACTTTGCCATCTTAGTTCCTATCCCTTCTACTCTCTTATGCTTTTACTCTCTTAGCTCTTGCCCCTCTTGCCTCTTAGCTCTTGTCTTTTACTCTCTTACCCCTTTTACTCTGTAGTATATGGTAGAGATAATTCATGCTGTTAATGTATAAAATATTGTAAGGTCCAAACTATGTCTTTTGACCAGCCTGGCTGGGAGCAGTGTCTTATTCATACACATCTAGTTCCCGGACTAGGTGGAGATAAAATCGGGTTCTTTAATATAAGAATAGAAGCTTCCAGGATGATAATCGCTGGTTTCCCCGGACACGGGGACCACTCAAGAGTGATTATCACCTCGAAGATTATATCTACCACCCTGATGCATGTGAATGCTGACTTCCCCGAAGTTCTCTGACAACATCTGGACACCTGGACTGGATCTTTGTCCACCTCTGCACATGTAAAGCCTCAGTTCTGCATGTGAAGAGACACAAAGAATATTCGGTCATCTCTGCCTTGGGCAGAATAAATTGTATTAGAACTCGCTGTGTGAAGCAGCATTTGTGAACAGGGGAGACTCTGACATTCGGGGGTCAGATCCGTGTTCACCCAGTGCTGATCCTGGGCTCAACGCTGCCCTTGGCTGTGGTGGTTTTTGACTACCAAACTTCCGTCTCGCGGACAAATTAATAAATCTTTGCTAAATTTTCTCATAAGTTTGGTTCTCAATTTGATAATTTATAACACTCTCTTACCCCTTTTACTCTCTTACGCTCTTACCCTCTCATCCTCTCAACCCCTTTCTTCTCTCGGGCCTGCTGTGGCTGGCAGCTCCCAGCAGGGCCCTGCACCCAGGCCCTTTGCAATAAACCTCAAGTTCCACAATCTGGCTTCAGAGATCTCTCATCTCCATCCGTCCCAACCATCACTCTAGCCCTTCCTCCCCACCTGCCAGGCTCCTGAGAGCTCTGCCTCAAGTGCTGAGAGCCCGTGGGGCTGTGCTCACCCTCCTCTGTGAGCAGCAGGAGTGGAAGGGCCTGAGAGGAAAGCTCTGCTTTTCATTCTGCTCGCATCAATCCTTGCAGGGTGGTGACAGGAGCTCAGGAAACAATTTAGTGATGATCCACAGAGCAAACCCGTCTCCTGCTGCCTCAGGGATGTCATCTCCAGGGTGTCTGGGGAAGGGAGAGGCTGTGGAGTGCTCCTGTAATGACTGGGGTCACCAAAGCAGTCGTGCGCTCGCAGAGGATCCCCTGCTCTGCAGCAGCTGCCTGGCAGATGGAGATTAAATGCAAACATCAGAACTGGTGAAATAATAACAACAGCCGCAATAATTACAGTAACAACCATAATAATGGGGTTGTGGAGGTGGCGGGAAGCTGCTTGTAGGAATTTCTGATTTGGGTTTCTCAGCAGATTTGTCTGTTGAGGCCACGCTTCAGCTTTGCTTATTCAGTGCGTGCATAACACATCAAAAATCAGATTTTTCTACCAACCCATGCACATAAAACCCTTGCAGGTTGCTGCTGCTGTCCCAGGATCACTGGCTGGCCTGTGTTGGCCAATGTCTCTGTTGTTTCTGTACACTCTCCTGTCCACAATGCCTCTCCTCTGTTGCACTGATATTGACCCTTGCTGCAGGACAGGCTGTCTGCAACCCTGCCACAAAGCCTCAGATCCTGGTTGGATCCAGGACCCTGAAGCAGGTGCCCAACAATAGAACACAGTACCATTTGCAGAGCTAAGGATTTTACCAAAATTTTCAGGGTCATTGACTCTGTCTTCCAAAAATGAAAGTTGAGTTACAGACTGAGGGAGTGAAAAATCCAAAGCCAGATTTTTGTGCCTGAGTATTTTGCTTTTTGCAGTCTCAAGCCTCTATCATTATAACCTGCTGTGAAATGGAGATTGGACAGATTTATTAAAAAAAATTGTGTTCCCTTTAATTAACATCTTGTAAAATACACCTCTGCTTTTAATATGGTCCTAAATGGCTCCTGACACCATTGCTGCTACATCCCACCCAGATCTTCTTGTTGGTGGGCAGCCAGAGTGGCTTTTGAAAGTTTCACTCTCATTTTCTCAGTGGATGGAAGAATATTCCTGAAGGCACAAAAAAAAAAAAAAAAAAAAGGGAGGAACACCATACATTCCACTTCCAGGGACTGCTGAGTTTGAAATCATTGTTCTCTGGATTGCATTGGCTTTAACCTGGATGCTATTTAATCCCATCATCCAACTGACAGCATTGTGTTAGGATGTATGGGATGGCTCTCAGGAGATTACCAGGCAGGCTGGGAAGGATCTTCTGGTCTGAACTTGCTGTATTATATTACTCTGGAAAATAAGAAAAGCCCAAGATTTGCCCTGATTTCGCAGAGGTGTTGAATGATTGCAGGAGCTTTTGATTTTTTGGAATTGTGTGCTCTTAGGAAAAAAATGAGGTCAACCTGAAGTTTCTGTGAACTAGATTTCTTCCTTTTTTTTTTTTTTCTCTCTTTTCTTTCTTTTTTTTCCCCATGGAAAAAAGAAAACTTCCTTCCTTCCCAAAATTAATTTCCATGCAGACCTTATGACCCTCAGCATCTTTCTATCTTGTTAACTTGCTGGTTGCAGCACTTTTTGCTGCACAGGTTGGTGAGCACACAAAGTCCCCCCATGAGAAATTCTGCAGCGCTTTCATCACCCTGGAACTGGGTGGGAGAGAAAACACCAAGTTCACCTGCTAGAAAATGCCAGTGTGTGGTTCCAGAGTTATTTCTGTGGCACTAGAAGGGATTTTACCTGCACTCCGGGGTTAAGCAAGGTGAGATTTTGGCTGCATGTCTCCCAAAGTCTGATGGATTGAACACAACCTGGGGGCTCCCAAGATGCTGTCAGTCAAGTCCTTTATTTATAAAATTTTTAGCTCCCTTGATTGTTAAAGCTTGTTATGACACAGGTGAGGTTAGGCTTTCCCCCCTCCCCCTTCTTTTTAAAATCAGAAAAACTTCCCACTCCTTTCAGGAATGAGTGGTGTTAAACTAAAGGTTGCCAAGGGCTCTACAGCTTTACATTGTCACCCTGCACAGCCTTGTTTCCAAAATCCAAATGTCTCCTCTGCTGTGCCTCTGAAGGGCAGGAGTAGCTGTTCCTTGAGGCTTAGATAATTTATTTTCCTTCATGTTTGCTGATATTGATGGTTACATTGCAGAGAAGGAGCTGCCTGTTCTGGAGGAATGCAATGTTTGGCCAGGATTCGATTTTAAGACTGAGCAGGCAGGAGAGCATCAAAAACTCAGGGCAATGATGAAACCAGTAGCCTTGGAAAAATGTCCTCAGGATTTGGAAGGAAGTGGCAGAAATCAGGAAAGCTTTCTTCCCCGAGAATGGGACTGAAGGAATGCAGAAATGTTCCTTGTGATGGAGCTAAATTCAGGGCAGACAGTTACTTACAGTGCAAGAGAAAAGCTCAGGAGAGAAATGAAGATTTCTAATGATCATGTTGGTGAGGAAAACACTGAGGAAATGCATCCATTTGTCTGAATTAAAGACCCAGGCATTGTGTGCATCTTTCCTAGCCCTCCCTGAGGGTTGGAGCTGAACTTCAGCCCAAAATTTGTGCCTGGGCATCTCTGCTGGCACTGGTGGGCTCCTTCGGCATCCTCCTGTGTGTAGGTGAGAACTGGACCTCCTGGTACTGCTCAGAAACACTCACTGGCATGTGATAACTGCAGGCTCCTGGCAGGATGCTCCCTCTCCAAGGCACATTCCTGAAGGTTCACTCAGCGCTGCTAGGGCAGCCTTTTGTGTGTGTGTGGAGCAACTGCTTGGTATTAAGCACCTAAACCCTTGGTGAGCTGCTTTGGGGTGGCATAAACAATGTCATCTGGAGATGACTGTTCCTCTCCTCCTTTCAGCCCAGAACAATTGGGGTAATAGATGATGTTTCCTGGACAGATGAGTGTGACTCACCCAGCTTGATGGACAGAAGGGAGGGGAAATGAAGTAAGGGGCCCAAAATAGTCTTAGAGACATTGGCTTGGAAGGGAGGACAAAACAGGGCACAGGCTAGAAAATAAAAGGCCCACAGTGATGTGACATTAAGACCATCTGGACAATGTTTGGCAGCAGTTGAAAAGCAAACGAAGCCCTGAGAAGGGTTTCTAAAAGTGAGGGGAATATAAACGAGACACGCTGATGGGCAAGTGCTCAGAAAGAGCTGAGCTCTCCTCGTCCCTCTGCCTTGGTGCCTCCACTTTTGAAAAGGAGGAAAAAACAAAACAAAACAAAACAAAGCCAACCCAACACTCTCTCTGGGAATGTGACAGTTTGGAGAGAGAGATTCCTCCACCAAGTCTTGGCTTGCTTGCACTTGGAGGAGCTCTCGGAGAGAACTGGCTGAGACAAGGGTGTTGGAAAGGCAGGTAGCACAGAAACACTCACCAGCAATGCAAATAAATCCCAGCAATAACAGGAGAGCTCAGGGGGGAGCAAATGGACCTGTGTGTTTGCACAACATCTGCCAAAATGATTGGGGCTGCTGGGTGCTTCTGCCAGAGCAGGGAAGTGACAGTGATGCGGTGCAAGGAGAAACTCAAAGACTTGAAATCCTTAGGGGGATAAAAATAAAAAATAACACTTTTGGGGTCGTCCTTGGTGGCTGCTTTGGCCATGAGAAATGCTGTGGTGGAAGGGGAAGCAGGAGCTGCTGCCTGATTTTCTGAACTGAGTAAGGTGGCTTCCTAAAAATCTTTTTTTTCTTTTTTTTTTTTCCTAAAGAAATACCAAAGCATAATGTTTGCTGCACTTTCCAGGCTGTTTTTTTTTTTTTGGTTGACTTTTTTTTTTGGTGGTTTTTAGTATGTGTTTTGGGGGTTTTTTGGTTGTTTTTTGTTTGGGGGGTTTTTGGTGTGTTTTTGTTTGTTTGTTTGTTGGGTTTTTTTGGTGGTTTTTTTTTTTTTTTTGTTTTGGGTTTTTTCCCCCACTTGAAAGTCCCCCCCCCCCCCCCACGCCTATCTTTTTATTAAAAAATCCCAAACCATACCAAACCCCAAAGATATTCTAACTACAACTTTTTCAGGCTGTGAGTCACAGAGAGATAAGGAAAAGAAGAAACACCAGGAATAAAAAAAAAAATCCCTGTGTAATTTCTTGTTCCACTCCCCCTGACAACAGTGATTTTGATCCAAGTGCCACAGCAACGTTGCTGGGAATGTTTCTCCTATCTCCAGTCCCAAATTAGAGTGAAGGAACTTTGCTGGCAGGCACCTAAGCTTTGTTTTGGGGAGGCATATCTGTGTGGGCAATCATGGTTTTGGGCAGCAGCTGAGGGTGTGGGCCCTTATCCACCCAGACTGATGGATGGAACAGGAGTTTTCCTACCCAACAATTCCAATAAATTCCTTAAAAACACCACTGCTGCTGAAGTGGACAGGTGTCACTCTGTTAACAGCAGGCAGAGGGATGGTTTGCCATCCCTCCCTATGATGTGTCTGTGCCTCCTCCTGCTGCTCAAAGAGCAGGAAAAGTGATTATCAGCTTTGGGGTAAGACATAGGGTTTTCGTGCTGTTTTGTTCTCTGTGTGTGTAAAACAGGAAATTCCCCCTTTCCCCTCCTCCTTCTGACTCTGCTCCTGCCTCCCCAGCCCTGGTTTCTGGATCCTTTTATCACAACTGCTGCAAAGTTCCTTCTTATCTAAATTGGCTTTTGTGGTCTTGCATCTGAGGAAACAATCCACTGCAGGAGCACAAACCACAGGGCTCCAAACTCCTGATTTCACACTGATTTCCCTGCAGCTGGCCAGCAAACCCCTGATTTCCAACTTGGCCGCTCCCAGTTACTAGATTCACAAGAGCTGGGAGTAAAATTTGAATTGTGTGAGGGTATTTAGCAAGGGAAATAAGGTTTCATTAATTAGAAATTAATACAAGTGTAATTAAGCATTCTGCTTCCATGTAGACCTTCAACACCAAGGGGTTGAGAGGAGTGTGATCTTTCAAAAAAAAAGTATTTTCCCCAAGGTTTTCGGGCTCTTTATCAGTGAGCAGAGCTGGGGAGGATGGCTGGAGGAGACACCTGGCTCCTGTGGCAACTCAGGCACAAACAAGGGAGGCGCTCACTGTGCTCAGACAGCCAGGAAAACCCTGCTCTGGGGCTCTCTGCCATTCCAGATCCACAAAGGAGCCCGAGGAAAACTGAGACAGCAAATTTGAGCATCAGCAACCCATTCAAGCAAAATAATCCCCTGGTGGAAGTGCTTTATTTAAAAAGTCAAACAGGAAAGCAGAGAACAGGCCTGGAAGAGCTCCATGGCCATGCCCCAAGGCTGGTTTGAGCTATGGATGTTTGAGTAATCCCTTCTTCAACCCCTCCAGAGGTGGAGGTGTGACACTGTGCCCTGGGGCTGGATGCTTTGTTCCCTGAAGCTGGAGATAATGACATTTTCCATAATTTTGTGTCCCATCTGCAATGGAAATGGGAGGCAGGTTGTTCCATTCTCCCTCAGAGCAGCTGAGGACACCTCCCACACCTCCCTTTGCTGCCCTCTGAGCTGGACAACCACCAAAGGGTTTTTCGGTCCTTGCAGGTCAGGATTTCCAGGCTCTCCATCTCACCGTTGCTCTCCTTTGCATTTGCTGCAATGGGCACTCATTTTCCTTGGAATCTGATGCCCACAAAATGGAATGTTTTACATTACATGCAAAACCTTTGTCTGAAGAAGCAGAGGGATGACTTCAGATGTGTTGGCAATAACTGCTGTATTCCTGCATCCAGACAAAACTTGTCTGCATCACTCTTGGCTCACATGTAATTTTTGACCACCTAAAAACCCCAGTTATTTTTATACTGTATTTGCACAATTGATTATTCCTTCCAGATTTTTTGGGGGGTTTTATTTTTTTTTTTTTTTAGTCAGTTAATTTACTTTCTTCACCCTTTTCCCAGGTTAATTTCCTACTCTGTCAAGATCAGATTGAATTCCTCACCCTGTTTTTCAAAGCTCACAGGCCCTCTCACTCACAACCTGCAGACTAATGAACAGACTTTCGAGTCCCTCAAATCAATAAAAATATTGAATAAAAAAATGTCGAACGCAGCCTTTATCTGAATATTGCTGCAAATTGGCTTTTTTTTATTATGCCCAGGTAATCTCTGCTTCACTGAGCAGTGTCTCCCTGAAAGGAGGCACACAGAGGAAGCCTCGTGCAGGAAAATGCAATTTGAGACATCAGAGATATGTGCGGGGAAAAGAGGCAGAATTTGGGGACAGAATTTGGGGGCAGACCTGGTTTATGGCCAAGGTTTCACTGGCTGGCTTTGGGTCTCACCAAGCTTGGGAATGACACCAGGAATCTCTTCCTCACCAAGCAATATAAGCAGGAATGTGACTTTCAGAGGCTGCCAGACTGCACTGACTCACTCCTCGGCACTGAAAAAGGGAAAAAACTCCTAAAAGTATAATTCCTTCACTTGCTTTTACTGCCTGACAGCGGTCCAAAACTTCCTGTAACACTCACCAGCAATTACACAGGCTGCCCAAAGCTGTCTGTTTCTCTGTTTTCCACGGGTATTTCATATGCAGACTGCGGGGCTCTGTGCTCCCGGCAGCTCCTGTGAATTCCTCTGATTCCTGAATCCATTCCTGTTGCAACAGCCAGGGGTGGAAGGGCTCATATAAAAAGAGAAAAGGTGATAATGGATGTGTCTGCGTGTTCTACCAGCCAAAGATATGGGCTGAGACACCTATTTATTACTGAATCTTCCAGCTGCTGCTTTGTTATATAAGAAAACCCCGACTTTTTCGGGACTTGAAATGAGTTTGCTCAGGTTCAGAACTTCTTCCGCTGTGGTGAAGAAGTTTTAGATCACCTTTTTAACGGAATGCACCAAGCTGTAAGCACAGCTTGCCCTGTCAATCTGAAATTGTGTGGCTGATTCAGCTCCAAAGTATATATTTTATTTATATATATATATATATATATATATATATATATATATATATATATATATATATATATATATCATATATCATATATCATATATCATATATCATATATCATATATTTATCATATATTAAAAATATAAAATATATAGAATATAATATATTTATATATAAGTGTATTTTATATATAAAAATATATATATATTATATAGAAGATATATAAAAGAAAAACATATTATGTATATAAAATATATAGTTATATATAACTATATATCATATATATTATATATATAAGAAAATATATATATTATATATATATATAAGAAACTTCTAAAATGAAATATATATACAATTTTATATATATATATTTCATTTTAGAATTTTCTCCCTCATGCAACAGCAGTTAAGCCCCTGGAGCAATTAAGTGATTTCCAAAGGAATACTGACTCAATTAAGTGAATTTTGCATGCATCCAGGTGTGTTTCAAGAGTCCCAGATTTGGTGTATTCTGGAATTTGTCTCCTCTGGGACAAATTCATCCCCCTTTTGGAAAGGCATGATTTCTGTCCTTTATAGCAACCCAGGCTGGAAAAACTTCACTGTGTTGTTTCTTGGGAACTTGTTTGTTGCCAGCACCACTAAATCTGCACAATTTCCTCATGCCACACCCAGTGCAGCTGGAAGAAGTGGCTGGAAAGCACAGGAAGGAACAAATAAGACCCTATCTAAAGTTTAAAGTTTAGTTTGCAGCAACCCAAAGTTTTCTCAAGGACTGGGACGGGATGTGCTGCTCCTGAGAGGGAAAGCTGCCTGGGATCCAGCGAGGAGAAGCAGGAAAATCCAGCCCTGTCCACACCTCTGGCTGCTCTCCTGTTATCCAGGCAGGTGTCAGGAGACACCAGGCAGCCAAAATCAGCAGGTTCTGAGAGAAGCTTTGCCTCTTTCCAGTGGTTTCTGACACAGCCTGCCACCACACCAGTGTGGATCCAGGTCATTCTCCTGCTAGGGAGAGGATGTCAAAGAGGGAGGGATTTCTTTGGGAATAAATTTTTTAGGAGGAAGAGAGAGAGCTCAAGCAACAGGAAGCCTATTCCTGCTCCATTACTGCCTAAATATCACATTTCTCATTTCAATCTGATGTCTCTTACCAAAACTCCTTCTTCTTAAGTGTGTACTTTTAAAACTCAGGCTTATCTGGAGGCAAATGTTTGTGTTTAAGCCTAAAGATTTTCTTGACTCTAAAGGAGCTACTTTTCCCCCACTACTTTTTTTTTTTTTTTTTTTTTATTATTATAAGGGAGAAATTAAAAAAATAAAATTAAAAAAAAAGCTGTAAAAAAAACCCTGTAAAAATTGTCACATGGCCAGCAGAACTAAGTGCAAAGACCTATTTTTCGCAATGTTCCAGGCTTATTAATCTGTAATATAAGTAATTTTTATGCCCATCGTGGCCACAATGGTTTCTGCAGGTGTGGTCAGGTCATCCTGTTCTTCTCAGAGTGTGCTGGTTTCTCTGTCCAGCCCAGTGTTTGCTGTGGGATTTGGGTTTTGTTCTGTTGTTGGTTCTCTTGCAAAGGCTCTTACAGTCTTGATGGTGTTTTGGAGAATCCCAAACCCCCCAAATAATCCTGCTCTCAACTCCAAGAGGTCCAAACACAGCTGGGAGGTTTTTAAGATAAGTATTTGTCACTCTACAGCCTTATTTTAGCACTGCCTCTGCACCATGTCAGCCATCTCCCAGCTACAGCAGAACCACAGGAGGTTTCCATTGGACCTCCTTCCCATTCCTCCAGGATTTACTCAGTCCTCAAAAAAATTATTTCAGGCCTCTTGGAGACCTTATTTACTGTATTCTTACTGCATTTTTACGATGGAGTTCGTGCACATTATGAGCTTGCTTTCAATTTTTCCTTCTTTTTTAAAAATTTCTTTTAAAAACCTCAGGAACTGATTGGAAGAGGGAAACGCTTTGCCTTCCATTTCACAAATAAGGAGATGAGACAGATGCTGGCCCAGCTCTGTATTTCATGGCCATCTCACTCTACAGGCAGTGCAGAGGCAGGCAGGGGATCCAGCCCTAAACAGGAGGGATGCCTGTTTAGGCAGAGCACAGGAGATGAGATGGGTTCTCCCCCGAAGAACAGGTTAATCCTCAGGCTATTCCTCCTGCCAGCTGTTTTTTTGGAGACAACTTTTGGCCAAGGAAGGCTCAGTGTGTAATCCAGCAGCTGGCTGTGCCCCAGGCATCTTTTGTGTGATCTCCAGCATCTCTTGTGTGCTGCCAAACCATGCCCTGCCACCACGTGATGAGCTCTCACTGGTGCTAAATTATTTCATGAGAACACCTTCCCACAAAAATGATAATAATAAAAAAATACAAACAAAGCCACACAAAGAGGAAGGACAGGGTGGTGTGATGGCGTTCACAGAGGTTTTGGATAAGGGAAGAGTCGAGGATCTGACTCCATATTTCAGAAGGCTTGATTTATTATTTTATGATATATATTACATTAAAACTATACTAAAAGAATAGAAGAAAGGATTTCGTCAGAAGGCTAGCTAAGAATAGAATAGGAAGGAATGAATAACAAAGGTTTGTGGCTCAGACTCTCTGTCCGAGCCAGCTGACTGTGATTGGCCATTAATTAGAAACAACCACATGAGACCAATCCCAGATGCACCTGTTGCATTCCACAGCAGCAGATAACCACTGTTTACATTTTGTTCCTGAGGCCTCCCAGCTTCTCAGGAGGAAAAATCGTAAGGAAAGGATTTTCCATAAAAGGTGTGTGCGACAGGGTGGTGGCATCCTTGAAGACAGCAAGTGAAGGGTTGCTTTGCCACCTACCTGGGGGTGACAGCATCTGACCACATGAGGAGCTGTGAAGGTGAAAATGAAGCTGTGGAATTGTGTAATTAGGTGGTTTTTCTCCCTGTGATAAAGACTAAATTAAATATAACATTAAATAGTTCAGTTAATTAGGGTGCCACAGTGAAGTCTCTTCTCGTGCTCTAATTTGTGCCATTTTGAAAGTGGCTGCCTCTTCCACCTCTGCCTCCTTACAAATAAACCATATGTTTTCTGGATCAACTCATCCAATTATATCTTAATTGTTTTTAGGAGCACATCTCCCTACTACATTAATTGTCATACAAGGATTTGTACACACACAGGGTCAGATTCCCACTGGTGATATTTTAATTATTATTACAGTGCAAATATGGTCTTTAATAGCTTATTGACACACCAGAGGGTTCAGAAAACTTCTATCAGCAAACAGACACGAAACAGGCTATTTTTCTGTCAGGATTTTGGTGACCTCTTTGATAATTTCCTTATAAGATGCCTGAAGAAAGTGGATAGAAACAGGGTCAGGCCTCAGATTTGGGTATTGGAATGCACCTGGTGATGTGTCTGACACCACCACTCCCACAGGGATGTCTGACATGCCCTGAGTGACACAAACAGGGTGATTGTCTCATTTTGTTACATTCCTGAAGTGTGGAGGGACACAAAAGATTCACAAATTACATTTGTAAATATGTAGTTGCAGGTTTAAATGGAGCTAAAAAAAAAAACCCAAAACACCAAAGAAGGGTTTGGTTTCTGAGCTGCCACTGGCACTCAGTGGGGCTTGTCCTCCTGCATCACTTTGCTGCTGCTGCTGAATCTGCATCTCCCCCGTGTGCATTTTAGCACCTTCCAATAAGGTGTGTGCTGAGAGACGGGGAGAGGACAGGAGATGCTGGAACTCGCAGTGTCTTACTCATATTACAAGTTAATAAGGCTGAAACTTTGTGAAAAATAGGTCTTTACACTTATCTCTAGTTCTACTGGCCATGTGGCAATTTGTTACAGCTATATTTTTTCTTTTTTTTTTTTTTTTTTGATTTTTCCTTATAAAACAAAAAAGTAGTGGGGAAAAAAATAACTCCTTTAGAGTCAATCAGATCTTTAGGCTTGAACAAATACATTTAGGTTCAGAGGAGCCTTGCGTTTTAAAAGTACACACATAAGAAGGAGGAGTTTTGGTAAGAGACATCAGATTGATATGAGAAATGTGATGTTTAGGCAGTAGTGGAGCCAAAGTAGGCTTCCTGTTGCTTGCTCTTCCTCCTAAAAAATTTATTTCCTAGTGAGTTACATTTCAAGCTGCTCTGGTTGTGTTGGTTTTGTGTTTTCATTTGGGGAGAGATGGGGAAGATGTGGAGCTCTGACACACAGAGAGCCCCATGCCCCCTCCCACCCCTTCAGGCTGTTGTGAGCAGTGAAAAAGGGCCAAAAAAAAGGGCAAGCCACACCTAAGAGAGGAGCAGAATATTGCTGGAGCTGAGGTGGGGTGTTTGCTCTTTGGTCCTGCTCTCCCTTCCCCCAGAATATTCCCTGGGAGAGGACATAAACTGTCGGAACTCAGCGCATCCCTCCGGGTGTCCAGAGTTGCCAAGAACCCTGTCAGAGGGCTCGGAGACCCTGGCACACAGCCCAGAGCACCTGGGGATTTGATTTTCACCCCTGGAGCAAATTACCAACTTTGTATGAGGACCTGAAAGTCACACAGGTTTGAATGGTGTAATAATACAATTATCACAAGGTGAAAATGCAGATTTTAGGATTTTTGGTATGGGGGTTATGGGGACAAGATGGAGGAACTTGGGAGTGTCCAGCCTTCTTCTTCTTCTTCTTGTTCTCCATTTTCTGTTGGCACTTTGGGATTGGTTTAGAGTAGAAGTGCACTGTCTAACATAGGTGATGGGTATTGGAAAATAATTGTAAACATTGTACATGTAGTTTTTAGTATAAAAAGATGACACTGCCCAGGGGCAGGCACAGTGCCTCTGACTGTCCTGCTGAATGGACCTTGGCAGGACAGGAGAAAGAATTTTATAGATAAGAAACATTAAACAACCTTGAGACCAAGAAATGAAGAGCTCTGACTCTTTCTTTGACTGCCAGGCTCAGAAAAGAGACTTTCTAACACATCTCTGAGCAGCAGAGATCCTGACCCTGGGGAAGCAGCACAAACCCAACATCTCAGCTCTTTGCTCCGCCTCTGGATGTTTTCCCTGAGTTTTGGTTTTTTGGTTGTTTTGTTTTTTTTTTTTTTTTTTTTTTTGGTTGGTTTTTTTTTTGTTTTGGTTTTGGTTCTTTTTGTTTGGTTGGCTTTTTTTTGTTTTGTTCTTTGGTCCAGCAGCTCCTCACCTGAAAAGGAATATTGCTCCTGCCCCGTTCCAGTGAAAATTAAAAAAGGGAACTGTGAAGTTCTCAGGTGCTGCTGGGTTTCATGCAGAACTGAGCAGCAACAGGACCCCTCACAACATCTCCTCTCCTCAGCTGGGCCAGATCTCCTGTGGGAGCACAAAGGAGCTTTATTCCAGGCTGGGATCTGGATTTTGAGCTCAACACCAGAAATAAAACCCTGACAAGCAAAGACTTTGTAGCCAAAGAGAAGAAGATGCCAGAAACCCAGAGAGGGGCCTTGAGGAAGGGAATCTGGAGGAAGAGTGGCTCAAACCCTTCTGTTCTGTTCTCTACAAAGCCCTGGCAACCTCAGTCCCTGCTCCACCCTGCTCAAATTGGGAAATTTTGGTCCAAATTGGCACAAATGGACACTTTTATTTAGAATTTGTGTATATGTACATATAGTTGTATTTAAGTTTCTATTAAGTTATCTTTGTCCATTTTCCTTTGTATTTGCTTCTGATTCTTCCTTCCCTTCCTTGCCCCTACAAACCCAGTGTTTTTTTTGTTTCTTCTACTCTGGCAAAATGGTGAATTGTGATGGTTGAAGGTTTAACCAGAAAATCTCAGTTGCCTCGCTGTCATTTTCAAATCTGACTAAACCTCTTGGAAACCTAATGATTTATTGAAAATCAATAGGGCTTAGGACATTAAATTTCTGATTCTCTTTTGGATAGGACACATAAACTGCATATCTCCCCATGGTGATATGCAACCCCATTCCCAATGAGAAGCTCATGGGTAACTGCAATGATAGGCAAGAAAATTAACTGGAGGAAAAAGTGGTTTAATCTAGATTTTGTTCTCAACCTTTCCCCACTGCCTTTACCTGAGTTTGTAAAGCACACAATACCTTTCAGCTGAGCAATTCTGCAGCGCTGTCCCACTGTCATGAATATTATTTGAGTCTTTATTGATCTTCAGCATTGTTCCAGACTCTTTCATATTTCAAAGGTAAAAACTGAGGCTTCAAGAAGAAAAGCTAAGCTCAATGCAACTGCAAAAAAAGAGAAAACCACCCCCCCAAAACAAACAAACAGACAGACAGAAAAACATACACCCAAAGCAAAAAAAACCAACAAAAAACAAAAAACCAAACAAACAAAACCCAAACCAAAGCAAAGGAAAAAAAAACCCAAAAAATCCAAAACAATCAAATGCATGATTTAGTTTATAAATAATTAGAAATAAATTGCAGCTATGAGGGGGAGCTTTTTTATTGTTTTTCACAGCTAATTCACAAATAATTATTACTATTTGCTCTGGCAAAACCAGCAAAGGCCACTGCACAGTTAACAGCACACAGAGATAATTATGGCCTTGCTATTCACAAGTTAAAATCTTGTGCCTGACCACTGACACTTTGTTCAGGTGTTTTCTATCTACACCACATTCTCCGAACCAAAACTTATTTCTGCTTGATTGGAGATTTTTGCTGCTGCCACTAGAGGTCCATTCACCACTACAAATACAGAAGAAAGAGGCAAGCAGTGCGTTTTCTTCTCCAGAATTTATTTATTTAAATCACTGTTCAGCGTTAGCCTTGGGCTAATGAGCTAAAGGGTGATGATTGTGGGCACCTTAGAGCAGGAGAGGAGAAGTCAGGCAGTGCCTCTGCTGTTTCAGGGTGTACAGTTTTGTACAATTTGATCTGACTGATGTCATCCTTTTGGTTTGGTAACAGGCTCTTCTTGGGGTTTACTTTCTGTTTCCCTTATGTGCTGCACCCAGGCCTGTGCTGCTCAGATTAGCACACACCTGCTGTGTGAGCACATTCACCTGTGATAAACAAAAAAAAACCCAAAAAACCAAACCAAACCAAATCAACAACAACAACAACCAAAAAAAACCCCAAAAACCCAAGACCAAATCAAAACATAACAAAAAACCAAAAAAACCCCAACCCCCCCCCCAAAAATACCCAAAAAACCCCCCAAAAAACCCCCAAGACAAAACAAACCAAACAAACAAAAAAGAAAAAAAACCCAAAACCAAAAAACAAAAACCCAAATGCCGCCCAAAAAAACCCAAAAAAAACCCCAAAAAATCTCCTAAACAAAACAAAACAAAAAAAAAAACAAAAACAAAAACCAAAAAACCTCAAAAAAAACTAAAACAAAAAACCCAAAAAACAAAAACAAAAAAAACCCCAAAACCCAAAAAAATACCAACCCCCCCCAAACCCGAAAACACCCCAGAAAACAAACAAAAAAACCCCCCCAAAAAAAAAAAAAACAAAAAAAGCCCCAAAACCCCGAAAACCCCCAAAAACAAAACAAAACAAAAAAAAATCCACCAAAAAAAAAAAAAAACCCAAAAAACCTCAATTAAAAAAAAAAAAACAAAAAACCCCCCAAAAAAGAAAGGCCACAGGTTCCCCTTCTTCCTCAGAGCACCACAATCAGTTACCACAAACTGCAGCAGCTTTTGCTTCAGCCTGGGCAAGAGCAGAGTCCATCCCTTTGTTCCCTGAGCTTCCCTGCTCCCTGCTTCCCTCCTCCTGCCTTTGTCAGAGTCCCCGTGAGCGCTCCTCTGCCCCGTTTATCTTTTCATCCCCGGCTGTGCTGTGCTGTGACATCCCAGGGTGTCTGTGAGGTTTCCAGCATTTCTGACATTACATTCAGGCATTTTGCTGCTCGTCAGGAACGTGCCCCAGCTCAGCTCTGGAGGGAAGGAGCAGTGCTGCTCTCAGAGGTGGGGCTGGCTCACTCCTGGCTTTATTCTGCTCCCCTGGTAATCAGGAGCAAAATTCCTGCTGGACGCAGTGAGAGCAAAGCTCGTGGCTTTTGATTAATCTCCTCCCTGCATCCTTTGGGTTTTCTGTTTTTCTGAAGGACCAAAACTGGAAGGCACTCACTGGACTCCACCAGTTTTTCTCTGGTGGGTTTGGCAGCTGTGCTGCCTGTCCATCCTCTCCCTTTCCATCTGTGTGGATCATCCCTGTCAGCACAGGACAGGATCGTGTCCCACCTCAGAAGTGGTGGGAGGAAACCTCATATGGAAGAGAGAGTCCTAAAGTGTCAGGATCTCTAGCTGGTCACTGTCACACCAAGATAAGTTAGAAAGTCTCTTTTCTCAGCTTGGCATTTGAAGAAGGAGTCAGGGCTCTTCATTTCTCAGTCTCAAGGTTGCTTATTGTATCTTGTGTATAAAATTCTCTCTCCTGTCCTGCCCAGGTCCATCCAGCAGGACAGTCAGAGGCACTGTGCCTGCCCCCAGGGCAGTGTTATCTTTTTATACGAAAAACTACATGTACAATGTTTACAGTTACTTCTCAATAGCTATCACCTGTGTTAGACAGTGAGCTTCTACTCTAAACCAACCCAGAAGTGCCAACATCACCCAGAAGATGGAGGCCAAGAAGAAGAAGGAGAAAGGCTGGACATGCCCAGATTCCTCCATCTTGCCTCCTGAACCCCCATTCTAAAACCCCCAAAATCTACCTTTTCACCCTGCGATAACTTCACTAATATTCTACCTAAACTGTTGTGGCTTGCTGATCTTCATCTGAGGTTGGTAATTTGCTCCACAGGTCATAATCAAACCCACAGGGGTTTTGGGCTCTGTGCCAGGGTCACTGAGCCCCCTGGCAGGGGTCTTGGCCATCCTGGACAGCCAGAGGGATGCCCTGGGTGCTGACACTGAAGCATTTTTCCTTGCCTCTCTCTGGGATCAACAGCACAGGGCTGGCTCCTCTCTTTGTCACCAGAGCCACTGTCTGGCACCCCTTCCACCCCTCACTGTCCCCATGCCTCAGCCTTTTCCCTCCCTGGACTCACTCCTTGCTTTTTTTTTGTCCTGTGGACCATAATAGCTTGGAAAAAACTCTTTGGAGAGACAGCTCACTTCTACTCAAGCTGCCTTTCAGGCCCATGGATCTCAGGAAGTTTAACTCTTCAAACTCATGTAGTCTTCCAGTAATTGCAGTGATTGAACAAAATACCATTTCAATTCATTCCTTTTGAATTAATCAGTCGGCAACCCACCTGTGGGCGTTTTACAATTGAATTTCCAAGTTTCCTCTTCCCCTGCCAGTGGAGACTGGTAATGAAGCTGAGCACTGGTGGGGAGGTCACCTCAGGATGAGGTGATAAATCACCCTGCGTCCAAATCAGGAACAGCTTGGTGCCCTGCACAGACACCTCTCATTTTCTCAGGCACTTGGCTGGCACAGAAAATGGTGAGATGAACCATTCCTGCAATGGGTGATCCCCAAGATGTAACTCAAGGTTCCTGGGAAGATGCTGGTGAGTGACATCCCCCTCTGTGTGACTGTACACAGCCCTCTGTTCCCTTCCCTTCCCTTCCCTTCCCTTCCCTTCCCTTCCCTTCCCTTCCCTTCCCTTCCCTTCCCTTCCCTTCCCTTCCCTTCCCTTCCCTTCCCTTCCCTTCCCTTCCCTTCCCTTCCCTTCCCTTCCCTTCCCTTCCCTTCCCTTCCCCTCTCCCTCTCCCTCTCCCTCTCCCTCTCCCTCTCCCTCTCCCTCTCCCTCTCCCTCTCCCTCTCCCTCTCCCTCTCCCTCTCCCTCTCCCTCTCCCTCTCCCTCTCCCTTTCCCTTTCCCTTTCCCTTTCCCTTTCCCCTTTCTCCTTTTCTTTTCCTTTCCTTCATCATGGGACAGATGACTTGTCGCAGCACTGTGGTGGACACACACACCTCTAATATTTGAGTCTGCTCCCTTTCCTTCTGCAGCACTCCAAAAATTGTTCCTCCTCTCTGTGTTTTTTGGGCCCTGTGAGTGCCAGAAAGGATAATCCTGCCCTGAAATGCTGATTTGTGCAATCATTCCTTTAGGATCTAAGTGTTAGCTTCCTTTCCCCAAACAACTGACAGGAGGAGGAAACTGCTCCAGGGGATGCTCAGGCTGGACACCAGCAGGAATTTCTCCATGGAAAGGGGGGTCAGGCATTGGAAGGGGCTGCCCAGGGAGGTGTTGGAGTCCCCATCCCTGGAGGTTTATTCCATTCCATTCCATTCCATTCCATTCCATTCCATTCCATTCCATTCCATTCCATTCCATTCCAGGAATGACTGGACATGACACTCATTGCTGTGGCCTGGTGGGGATCAGTCACAGGTTGGAGCTCTTTTCCCCAGAGTTCATTTCCAGCTGTAATAACTCTGTGATTCTGCTCCCAGTCCTGTCCTCCAGCTGTGAATGAGTGGTAACTTCAAATTCCAGCAGAAGAAAATCTGAGCTGCACACAAGAGGCAAAAATTCTGTTACTTGAATGGCAAAAGAAAGCGCACCCTCATGCATCTGAAATATTTTCTATTTAGATCTGCATCAAAATGGTAGAAGCCTCCACACACAGAGATTTCTAATACTGGCACTGGGTTTGTCCAGTTTAAGGACCTTGTTTGCTTTATTTTGTCTTTTTTTTTTTCAATTGTGCATTCCAAGCACCGCTTTTTATTCTGCTGGAAGAGAAATTAGCATTGAATTCTTGAAATAGGAATGTTTGCAGAAAGGAAACACATTTAAGTACAGTAAAGATACAGAGAGATGCTCTGCAGGAAAGATGAGCAGTTTTATCTTTGCCTTACATCAGTACAGTTCTCCAGATTTCCAGTGGGGATTTTGGTGTTGAGGTTTTTTGGGGTTTTTTGGTAGTTTTGTTTGTTTGGTTTTTTGGGGGGGCTTTTTTTGTTGTTGTTGTTTTGTTTTGTTGTTGGTTTTTTTTTGGGGGGGGGACTGGTGGTTTTGGGGGTTTTTGTGGGGGGGGGACGTTTGTTTGGTCTTTTTTTTTTTTGGTTGCTTTTTTTTTTGTGTGTGTGTGTTTTTGTTTGTCTGTTGATTTGTTTGTGGGGGTTTTTTTGTTTGGTTTAGAGTTTTCTTGGTTTTTTCTTTCCCCCCACTATCCTAACAGTTTGAACAGGACAGACCTAGAATGAAAACCACCTGTTATTTTTATATCATATTTATATGATATAAATATGATATAAATATAATTATTTATATTATTTTTATATACCTGTTATTTTTATACCTGAAGGTCCAAAACAATGGACACAGTTACCAACAGGATAAGCCATGTTACACCCCTGATCACAGAGAAATGTGCTGCTCTGAAGAACTTTTAATCTAGAGCAATGTTTCTGAGTCCTGTTAAACCAAGCCTGGGTTAGATTACAGTGAATTTACTGTTTTTACAGGTTTCATCATGGCTCAAAATTCTCCAAGGGTGGGCAGAAAGATACTTTCCACTGAGCTCTGGAAATGGAGAAGTGCAAACCTGGTCAGGTGATACAGGGGAAGATTAGGGGATGCATCTGCAATTTCCAGAAGATGAGCAAAAAGAATACAAAATTTACCCACTCCCCTTATATCTTCACTCTCTTCAAACATGATTTTGGATATTGCACAGTGCATCAAGGCAAAGACTCCATGGAGGCTTTGGAATGAGGCTCCTGTGCCCCTCAGTGGGAAGGACAAACCCCCTGCCAGCACTTTTCTTATTTTTCCTGTTTGTCACTCCTTGGAAGCTTTTTGGTTTTGCCCATCACCTGAACAAAAAAAGCCAAAAATGCAAACAAGAGCATGCCTCATGCTGCTGGCCATGACCAGTGCAAAACGAGAGGAGTGCACTGTGACGGTGTTCAGAGGGGTTTTAGGATGAGGGAAGAGACGAGGATCTGACTCCATGTTTCAGAAGGCTTGATTTATTATTTTATTATATATATTACATTAAAACTATACTAAAAGAATAGAAGAAAATGTTTCATCAGAAGGCTGCTGTCTCAGACAGTCCAAGCCAGCAGAGTGTGATTGGCCTTAATTAGAAACAACCACATGAGCCCAATCCCAGATGCACCTGTTGCATTCCACAGCAGCAGATAACCATTGTTTACATTTTGTTCCTGAGGCCTCCCAGCTTCTCAGGAGGAAAAATCCTAAGGAAACGATTTTTCATGAAAGATGTCTGTGACAGTGCACCTCTTTGTGGGGCTGTGTGGACACCCAAAAAAACACCCATGGCTCTGCCTCCAGCCACGCCACTAATCTGTGATTTAAGGGCTTTCTGCGTGGTGGAGGTAAAACCAGGCAATTCTCCCAATCTGGAATGATAATCTTCTTTGCCTCCCTGCTCCAAAAAAGCCTGAGAGGAATGAAGTGGTGAAAGGGTCACATCTCCTCACCATGTGAATCATTGGGAGAGGGAGGGTTTGCCTCGAAGGGGAGCAGCCCAGTGAAGGAAAGCAGGGCACTCGTCCTGACACACTTTGCTTTGCATCCAGAGGTTTAGGAGAAATCCTGCTGGCCTCAATGCTGGAGCTGTTTACTGGTTTTAGGCTTGACAGCCTATTATTAACTGCAACAGCAGAGAACACCATCTGTCTGCTCCTGAGCTCTTCCATCAGGCTGGGAGCTGGGGGATTTGGCTATTTTCGAGGGAAAAGGTGTAATTGTCCTGATTTAGTGAAAGGTCTTGAGTTACCACATCTAAAGCAGGAATTTGAACCCTCAAACATTTTTTCTTTCCTTTATGGCCTCGTGATATCCCGAGCCCATTTTCTCTTGACAGCTTGCTGCTTTTCCTAATCATTTCCAGGCAATGTAGGAAACACAGGAAGAAGACAAATGGGATGAGGACAGAGTGGGACTTCAAAGATTTTGGGGCAGGTCATTAGCTAACATGTCTAGCTAGACACTAGTTGCTTCTTTTCCATTATCATGTGAACTTTCATGTTCTATGTTTTCTCTCTGCAACTAACAGACTAGATCTTTGTTTTGTTTCATTTTTTGGGGAGAGAGGGAATTTTTGTTTAAATGAACTTTTGTCTACAACAGCTGGCTAAATTTGGAGGACCTAGAACCTACCAGTTGACATCTGGCAGAAAAATGGTAGAGTGGATATCCTTGGGAGAAGCTTTAAAAAAAATATCACAGAAACTAGAAGGATTATGAGCAGGTGTTTTTGGATTAAGGGATGATGGAGCAGTTTGCTCATTGTGGAAAGGATCCACACTGGAGCAGTCCATGGGGAGCTGAAGCACTCAGGAGAAGGTGGAGCAGGGTAAGAGAAAGGAGAGGCAGAGGAAATGTGTGATGAAGTGACCACAATCCCCATTTCCACCCCAGCTGAGGGGGGAGGAGTTAGAAAAAAATCTGGAGTGAAGCTGAAGGAAGGGAAGAGCACAAGGAAGATGTTTTTAGGCTTATTCTTATTTCTCATTATACTAATCTGTTTGATTGGCAATAAATTGAATTAATTCCCCCAAGCTGAGCCTGTTTTGACTGTGATGGCAATTTGTGAGTAATCTCTCCCTGTCCTTAACTCAACCCATGACCCTTTTGTCACTTCATTTTCCCCCTTCCCCTGAGGAGGCAGAGTTACAGGGAATATTAGTGGGCTCCTGAGAGCCAGCCAAGGTCAGCCCAAACAGGGCACAGAAATGATGAAAAGCATTGGAACAGGCTGTCCAGGGAGGTGGTGGAGTCACCATCCTTGGAGTGATGTAAAAGATGTGCAGATGTGGCTGCTGGGGATGTGGTTTAGTGCTGAGTGTCACGGTTTGATGCTGGCACAATATCAGTGCATCTATGAAAATATATTTTTTGTGGTGTCTGCTGTGAGATGTGACTAGGAACAGAGCAAAGCAGGCTCCAACTTAGGAATGAAGAAGAAAAACCTTATTAACTTACAACTATATATAGAAAGAAACATACACAGAACTCAGAATGAAAACTTTCTAAAAACATTCCTCCTCCCCCTGCTAAATTTCTAATACATCTATTTCTTGGATCACTAACTCTGAAATCTTTTTTTGGGATCTCCTTTCAAGGTTAATACATCCTCATGAGCACTGAGGGTCTCTTTTGCTCTGCACCAGGATGAGATGAGGAGGGGGAACTGGTTTGGAGGTGAGAATTCAGGCTGGCTTTGAAAATGACTTGCTGGCTTCCTGGAGAAGAACCCCTGAGTGAAATTCCCTCCACCTTCCCTGCTGCCCACTGTGTTTGTCAGCACACTGAGCACTGTGCCCAGCTGCTGTGCAGCCACCAGTGTGTGGTGGTGTTGCTTTTGCAAAAAAAAGCCAAGAGAAACATCCATCAGTAAATAAATGTGGGTTTTTATCTCTGCAAAATGCAGAGCTGAGTAGCACAACGCTGATTTTTGCACACACGCGCTGCCCCCAGCCCTTCTTTTTTGCTGGCATTGATGCTGCTGGATTACTCCTCCAGCCCTTGTACTACAGGTGAGGGCTTTTCCAACCTCTCAGGCAGCCAGGATGGATGGTGCCCACTCCCAGCCTCAAAATGGGAGTAAAATTCCCTGAGGAAGTGGGGACGGAAGGCTTGGGGGCACTGCCACCTCTTGCAGGTGACAGTGGCACCACCACCTGCTCCCTGGTGGCTCCTCCCCAGGGTTTGCACTGTGTGGACCTGAATCCAGCTTGCTGTTAATTAACAAGAAATTAATTATTTTATACTGCAATAATACTTCACCGCTCCCACAGGGGAGTCAGACTGCAATTCATTGCGTTCTTAATGCAGTAAACATGAAAATGAAAAGAGCCAGCTGATATTGTAATTATAGCAGGCCTGGACAGATGTCATGGAAATAAGGATTTTTATTTTCCTTGAAGACCTGAAGAAAATTTAGACTTGCTTTGTAATAGTTAAAGGAAACAAAAATGAACCCTCCACACTCTGCATTGGTATGAATGAGAACAGAACACTGTGTGACTTCACACAGAAAATAAGATGTTTTACTTTTAAAATTGACATTTTGAGAATCAAAATCAGATTTGAGCCAGCAAGACTAGGTATTTTTTAAGTGATGCTCTTTTGCCTAAGTTGTTTTCTTGAAAACAAACAACAAAGAAAGAAACCAACCTTACAACTTTTTACCTGTATTTGTTTCTCTCTCCATAAAGGCTCTTCACTGGCACAGGTAAAGAATGGATTAGTGCTATTTTGTGGTGGGATTGTGTTCTACAATGAATTAATAACAGCAAAGTATCCAGGTATGGGGATTTTTGAATGAGTTAAGAGATGGGACCACTGAGTTGTTTTTGATGATGTGATTTATTGTTATCTTCTACGCAGACAGGAAGGGTGAGTTCAGCTCACATCTTTACTCCATGGTTCTGACAGTCACAAGACCCTTAGGTCCAAGAACTTTTAAGGAGTTATTGACCAATAAAGCACAGCCAACAAGGATATTTATGTTTTTGACCCAATCCTTAAATATTTTGTTTTATAGACCCATGTTACGGTGTGAGGTTTCTTAGCCAATCACGTAATGACACATAAACCTACAGTGCTGCATTCTAAACTCCTTGTTTACCTCTGGAACTACTTTCATTTTTATACCTTAAATTCTAAAACTATAAACTTTCTTCCACTTAATGAGTGTCTGCTTCAAACCATAAATCCACATTCCTGCTTCTAGCACCTCAGTTTGGAAGCCTTTCTCAAGGTCTCAGATCAAATCCTGTGTTTAATTCTAAGCTTTGGCTTACAGACCCAGGGTTCTGAGAATGCCCTGCATTTAAAATTCCAGGCTGAAAAAATAAAGGGCAAACTGCTCTAATGGTTTAGGGAACTGAAGTCCTAATTTGCAAAGGATGGGTGAAGGCGATGCTATTCACATCACTATCACATCCTCGTGGGAAAGGTGCCCATGAGGTGCTCAGGACCCCCTCAGGTGAGCTGTGAGACCTCAGAGGCACCTCCCTGTGGGAATCCAGGAAATTCCTCTGCCCTGGAGGACTTGAGACCCTGGCAGGGGGCTCAGAAACCTTGGCATGGAGTCACAGACACCCGTGCCTTCAATTTTAACCCATGGAAACAATTACCAACCTTGTGTGAGAAGTTACAAGCCACAAGAGTTTGAGTAGAATGACAGTGAATTTGTCACAGGGTGAAAAAGTAGAATTTTGGGGGTTTTAGAATGGGGGTTCAAGAGGCAAGATGGGTGAATCTGGGTGTGTTCCTTCTCCTCCTTCTCCTTCTCCTTCTCCTTCTCCTTCTCCTTCTCCTTCTCCTTCTCCTTCTCCTTCTCCTTCTCCTTCTCCTCTTCTCCTTTTCCTTCTCCTTCTCCTGCTGTGATGGTGGCACTTCTGGATTGGTTCAGAGTAGAGACAGACTGTCTAACATAGGTGATAGGTATTGTAAAATTTTTGTAAATAAAGCACACGTAGTTCTTGGCATAAAAAGCTAACACCACCCCAAGGGCTGTCGCTGTGCCACAACCCGACCTGCTGGACAGACCTCAGCAGGTCAGAGAAAGAATGTGATAGATAAGAGAAAAATAAACAACCTTGAAAAGCAGAACCAATGAATCTCAACTTCTTCTTTGGTCACAGGGCTGGGAAAAAAAAGACTTTTCAATACCTAGGGGTCATCTCAACCACAGAAACCCCAGAGCTCCCAGCCCAGGTGGATCCCTGGAGGAAGGGGGCTGTGGCACCAGACTCCCCTGGTGGAATTGATACCTCAGAAAGCTCCAGAGATCCCCAAAAAGCAGCTCTGAAAAACCTGCTGCCTCCAGTCTGCTCAGCTGCTCAGTGTGATTTCCCTCCCCTGGGAGACACAAGTATTCCTTGTTATTCTTGGCCTGGGCAAGCAGTTCCTGAAATGGCTTTTCAGTGCAAAAACCAGGGAGACACAAGTCTCCGTGCTCCAGGACTGCCTAGATGAGGTGTGATAGCTGGAATGAGCCAGGACTGAGAGACAGAAAGCAGAACAGCAGCATCGAGGACTTTCTGCACTTTGGCACTGAAGTGTTACCCCTGCTTTTCAGTCAGGTCTGCCTTTCCATTTTTCCCCTGGATAAGCCTCGCTGCTGCCTGCCTGCCTCCTCGCAGAGTTTGTGGAAATGAACCTTGAAGAGGCTTCTCAGGCATTAAGGCATTAAGGAGTTTGTGTGGAAGTGACAGGGCACAGTGCAGCAGAGGAGAAAAGCTCAGTTTGCTTTTTTTTTTTTTTTTTTTTTTTTTTTTTTCAGCAGAGACCTGCAACAAGGCAGCAGCTTCTCCACAGAGAGCTCACACACTTCAAACATTATTTTCAAGATAACAACAGTAAAAAAAATATTTGTAATGGTGCATGAGGGGACCCACAGGCGTTAATGCAGCTGCCACCACTGTCATGCTGCTGGTGAGTCACTGGTGAATGCCACTGGGATGACACACTGGTGAGGAGCTCCAGCTTGTCCAGCTTGCTGAGTCCTTCCAGAGTTTTGGACACCAATGAATTTTATGAGAGCTGATCACTCAAGGGTATAAAGGCCACTGCACCCCAAATTGTGTAGGCACAAAATGGTTGTTTTAGCTCTCCATGCCCAGTGCTCTTTGCACTTAGAAGAAAGGGAAAATTCACTGTGTTTTTTGGAAAAAAAGGGCATTTATCTATGTCAAGGAGACCACCATGCATTTAAGTCCTGATCTGATTTTGTCATCCACTCAGAGCAGGAGGGTGGGCACATCCTTGGCCCCTCTGGCAGAGCACAGAGCTGTGGTGGTGTGAACTGTGAATCCATGGATGAATTCAGGGATGAGCATCCATCTCCTGGAAACAAAATAAAGCAGCCTCTGTAAGTGCAAAAACAGCAGTGTGCTGGTTTTCCAGCACAAGGGGTAGGTGTGGGAGGGAAGGGGATATTTGGCACTGACCTCCAAACTCAGCCTAGCAACCGGTCCTGTCCCAATTTTCACAACTTCTTGCCATCACCATTACTAAAGGCAGGCAAGTCTATCCGGACAGACCTCAGGAGACCATCAAGCCCATTTTCTGGGTCCAAGGCAGGCTCAGCTGTGTCCAAGTTATTCCTAGTAAATATTTCCTTATTAAATACATCCCCTGACAGAGGCCCCACCTTCTCTCCAGTGTCCCATTGCTGCAGGGATGCCCAAACTTCAACACCATAGCTTGAGCTCATCACCCCTCCAGCTGTGCAGATTTCCATTCTTTTTCTACCTCTCCTCTTTAAGCATTTGAAATTCTCTTATGTGGTTACCTTAAATCACTTCACTATCTTTCTCCCAGTCTGGCCCTCTACAGATTTCTCAGCATTCCCACCACGGACCAAATGGGACCCAGCTGCCATGCAGAGAAGGGAATTGTTCTAGGTGTGTTGTACATTAAAACCCTGTTTGCACACCTTACAACCTTCATTTCCTTGCTTTCCCCACAGCAGCAAACCACTGCCACCTTCTCCCTGGCTCTGCTGGACCCTGGTCAGCTGCGGCTCCCTGTTCCCTGGGCCTTTCAGGTCTTGGAAAGCCATCTCCACAGTTTCCAGCATTCTGCCTGAATTTCATCACTCTTCAGGGAGCTGAAGGTTGTGAGGTGCTGCAGGGCTGCAGATGCCTGCCTGGTGTTGGGCAAATAAACAGCTCCATTGCTGCTTCAGCATTGTGGAGTGTTCATGGGGGTACCAGGATGGTTATTTTATATTTATATATAATATCTATATAGATAATATTATATAAAATATTTATATAAAACATATAATATTTATACATTATATTAAATATATTAAATTTAATATAATATCTATTAAATATACATATTTTATATATATTACATATTGGTGTTGTGCTAAACACAGCCCCACCAAATAAGCAGTCCTATCCCTGCTTCAGCATTGTAGCAGTGTTCACAGGGGTCCCAGGAAGAATACATATATATATATATGAAAAATATATACAATTTATAATATATAATAATTATATTAAATATTATATATTAGTTATATATCAATATTATATATTTATACATTATATTTAATATATTATATTAAATTTAATATAATATATATAATATATATTATATTAAAATAAATTGATATATTAAGCTTATACTAAAAGAATAGAAGAAAGAATTTCATCAGAAGGCTAGCAAGGAATATAAAGGATTGGAATGATAATCAAATCTTGTGAGTGACCAGAGAGACTGAGGTAGCTGGACTGTGATTGGCCATTAATTAGAAACAGCCACATGAGACCAATCACAGTTGCACCTGTTGCATTCCACAGCAGCAGATAATTATTGTTTACATTTTGTTCCTGAGGCCTCCCAGCTTCTCAGAAGAAAAATCCTGGCCAGGGGATTTTTCAGAAAATAACATGGCTACACAGCATGTCATGCAAAGCAGGCAAAGGCCTGAAACTCTTTTATTTTACCTTTTAAAACCAGGTTAAAAATGGCCAGTGAGGAAGCTGGGAGCTGGCCTGTGCCATCAGGAGCAAACAGAGCTGGCCTGGTGGGAGCTCCCTGATCTCCAGCATGACTTCCATTCTGCACTAACAACCCCAATTTACCTGGCAGCTGTGACCAGAGAGCAGCTCACGGTCTCCAAGGAGCTCAGAGGGAAAAAAAAAAAACAACCCTAGTGTGCCTGAATGCTTTCTGTCTGCATTTTGTCTTTTTTTATGAGGTATTTTGTCAACAGGGGCCGGACACAGCCTAGGAGCGGGGCAGGGCCCGTCCCTGGGCCGGCCCTGCTGAGGCCGCGCCTCGAGGGCTGCGGCACCTCCGGGCCCTCACACGGGCAATGGAGGGGCTGCGGCGTGGCCGGGGCGGGGAACGGAGCTGGGAAGGGAACGGAGCCCCAGGAGAGGCTGAGGGAGCCGGGAAGGGGCTCAGCCTGGAGCAAAGGAGGCTCAGGGGGCCCTTGTGGCTCTGCACAGCTCCTGCCAGGAGGGCACAGCCGGGGGGTGTCACCGTGATATTCTCTGAAAAATCCCCTCACCAGGATCTTTTCTCCTGAGAAGCTGGGAAGCTTCAGCTTCTCCATGTTTTGCTGCTCTGGAATGTGATTTGGAGAATTGTTTACCCAGCATGTGAATTGTTTTTAATTAATGGCCAATCACAGTCAACTGTGTCGGACTCTGAATCTGTCACAGGTTTTTATTATTCATTCTTTTCTAGCTTCCTGATGTCTCCTTTCGCTTCTTTAGTACAGTTTCATTATATCATTTTCTTTTAACATAATATAACATCAGTATATAATAAATCAGCCTTCTGAGAACGTGGAGTCAATTCTCATCCCTCACCTCATCCTGGGGCCCTCACAACAGCACAAAGGGGGGGTCGGGCTGTGCTCCAGGGAACAGGGACAGCAGCAGAGTTTGGAACGGCCTCAGGCTGGGCCATGGGGAGTTAATTTGGATATTTGAAAGAATTTTTTCACAGAAATGGTGAAAAGCATTGGAACAGGCTGCCCAGGGAGGTGGTGGAGTCACCATCCTTTGAGGGATTTGAAAGATGTGCAGATGTGGCTCCTGGGGACACGGTTTAGTGCTGAGTGTCACGGTTTGACACTGGCATAATGTCAGTGCGTCTGTGAAAAGATATTTTGTCTGGTGTCTGCTGTGAGATGTGACCAGGAATAGAGCAAAGCAGGCTCCAACTTAGGAATGAAGAAGAAAAACTTTATTAACTTACAACTATATATAGAAAGAAACACTCACAGAACTCAGAATGAAAACTTTCTAAAAACATTCCTCCTCCCTCTACTAAATTTCTGATACATCTGCCTCTCAGATGACTAACTCTCAGTCTATCACTACTCTTTAGATAATCAATTTTCAGTTTATCAAGGAGAGAGGAGTCTTTCTTGTACCATAGGCTTCCCTTGGAAACACAGTTGAGACTTGTTGTGTTTCCATGTCACACGTGGCACTGCTCGGAGATCATTTGCTATGGTGACATCTCCTTTCTATGCCCAGTGCTCTCACCACTGCACTACTGCACTTAAAGGTTGGACTCACTGATCTCAAAGGTCTTTTCCAACCTAAATGATTCTGTGAGTGTCTGAAATTTCTCATGAATTCACATAACTCCTGACCCTCGTGACTTTTAGTCCTTGACAGCCTAGGAACTGCAATTAAATATAAAGAAGTTAGCAAGACAAGGATTTCTCCCAGCTGCTGTGTGCACTGAAAGATGCAATTTGGGAGATTTGTGTTTCAGTATCATTATACACCTTGTTTCTCAGTCTAAACAAGCCTCCAGCATTCCCACCACACCACCACAGAAATTCCACATTCTGAGGAGAAGAAAAGCCTCAGAAAGCTCCTTACCAACTTGCAAAACACACACTGCCCATGAAAGAGAGTGCTGCCCCTTCATGGTTCACCCAGCAGAACTTTAATATCTACAGCAGAAACAGCTGCTAAAGAGAGAATGTGAGATTTAGAAATTGAGGGTTGCTGGTGCATGCCTGTCCAGTGACTTGGTTTTGTTGGGTTTTTCTTAACCACAGGCATAAGAATATGCATCACAAAGAGAGCACAGAAGGGAGAGAAAGGAGAAGAAATCTCATTCTTTACTCCTCCTGGGGTACAAAAGGGGCTATTTTGATTCTGCAACCTACTGCAGTGTAGTGTTTTCTTCATCTGCATGCAGTTGCTTCTGTGTTTTTGCTGCACTCATAATTTGCCAACCTTTTTTTTTGGATTTAAGTCGAGGGAAAGGTATGTTCCTATCCCATGCAGTCAGACACTGTGGAAAATGTGATAGCTTACTGCACAGACCTTCTGCCAGTGGGAAAAAAAATGACAGCATAAACCCCACATTTTAGTCTTTGAAAAAAAAAATAAAAATTACCCTTTACGCTCTTTCTGCCCTGCATCATGGTGGGCTGGGACTCCTCTCTCAAACCCACTCCAAAGCTCCCACTTTGCTGAAGTGACCCATCTTTCCCTAATACAGAATTACCCTGGTGCAAGGGGACAGGATGCAAGTATCCTCTGCCTGTGCTGGGCCAGAAGATTGCAGTACAAAGATGAAAACAAACAAAACCCAGTGGCAGCACTTCTGTCACAGTAACATCTGAAAACCACAAGTCGGCTCGGGGCTCCGCACTTGCGAGGTGAAAAATGAAATAAAAGTCTCTGGTTTTTTAGAGAGGGTTTTTAGAGAAAGAAAGGTTGTCAGATCAAGTCTCAGCTCTGAGTAATTAAAAGACTCTCTAGCTAAGTAACTTGCCTCGTTTTACGGTGGAAAAAAATAAAATAAATTAAAAAAAAAAGGCAGAGGCAAGAGCTTATCAACTTCAGATAAGTTCAAGATACCGTTCCAGCAGATTGTTGGTAGACCATCCCACCCACACAGCAATTAAATGGGACACATTTTAATGATGCTGTGTGCTTTGAAGAAGGTTTTTTGGTTATTTTTTTCCAGAGCAGAATGATTTCTCTCATAACTCCTGCCTTATGAAAGTTTAGCTGTTCTGTCAGTTGAACTCCTGCTCCCTGTGCCATGCACCCACCAGCTCACCCTGACACCAGAGCTCTTTGCTCCTGGGGACACGTTGCAGGATTGCTATGGCAGCTGAGTCCCTCTGGCAAATATCTACACCAGGATCCCGAAACAAATAATTCTCCACTGCTCTTTGCAGTGAGCTGAGAATACAACCCACTTTAAAGCAATGAAAACTCTTTCTCTGGAGTGCTGCACCTTTAATAATTCATTTCTAAATGAAATTTTTTGCTTTAACAAATTCCCATCTGACCCAAGAAAATACCCACTTCACTTACTGTTTATAAGAAAGTCCCTGGGAGATCTGCTGGACAGAGCAGGGCAGTGAAAATACAAACTACACAGGCAAAGCAACTCAGATTTCTACTTTGTGGCAATGTCCTTGTCCTGAATATTTTCATTTCTAGATTCTCACTATTTGAAGGCAAGGTGGAGATCAGGTTTGGGCAACCACAGACCAAAGCCCACCACCTGTTTTGCTGACCTTAGAGCAAAAAAAAAGACAGAGGATGAGTTAATACAATTTAAGAGGAGACGAGGCAGGTGAAGTGACTTGCCAAATGTCACCCACCAGGGAAAGATCATGTTAATTATAAATAAAAAAATGTACTTCACTTTACAGTGAAACCAGTTTTTACCACTCTCCTGATCACTCCATTGTACAGTTCAAAGAAAAAGCCTGGGGTTTTGTATTGGTTTGGCCAGTGTCAATGAGCAATTGAAGAATGAACCCTTGGGCATGCCTAAAATCAACAAAATGCCCACACTTAAGGGCTTTCCGTGTGGTAGAGGTAAATCCAGGCAATTCTCCTGATCTGGAATGATAATCTTTGCCTCTTTGCTCCAAAGAGGAATGAAGTGGTGAAATGGTCACATCTCCTCTCCATGTGAATCATCAGGAGTGGGGGGGTTGCCTTGTAGAAGATAAACCAAAATTGTTGTAGGAACTTTGATATAGACTTGAAAACTAGAACTCTTCTGCTGCTAACAGAAAGAAATTACTTTGATCCACTAAAACTGATAAAGTTCGGACCATTTCCACAGCGAGGCACCAAAGACAGAGGACCAAAGTGTTGGCTGGCATAATTCTAGTCAGAACCCACTGGTCCTGCTGTCGCACACATCTTTTATGAAAAATCCTTTCCTTAGGATTTTTCCTCCTGAGAAGCTGGGAGGCCTCAGGAACATTTACAAAAAAATGTAAACAATGGTTATCTGCTGCTGTGGAATGCAACAGGTGCATCTGTGATTGGTCTCATGTGGTTGTTTCTAATTAATGGCCAATCACAGTCAGCTGGCTCGGACAGAGACCTGAGGCACAAGCCTTTGTTACCATTCTTTGCTATTCTATTCTTAGCTTAGCCAGCCTTCTGATGAAATCCTTTCTTCTATTCTTTTAGTATAGTTTTAATGCAATATATATCATAAAATAATAAATCAAGCCTTCTGAAACATGGATTCAGATCCTCATCTCTTCCCTCATCCTGGGACCCCTGTGAACACCGTCACAGTCCTGCAGCAGCTGCTGCTCATCATTTTGCTGCAGGGGGCTTGCTGACTGATGTCCCCCCCTCTGGAGGTGCTGCACGGGTCTCCTATGAACCTTTGAGCTGCCACATCTGCCTGTGCAGGGACAATCTGCTGTCTCAGACCCTCACAGCTGGTTCCAGCACAGAGCTCAAGGAAGGACACCCATCCCAGCCATCCCTGCTTGCCAGGGCAAGGAGCCCTTTCCCAGCCAGAGGGGATGGGGAGACTCACCTGAGCTCCACAGGTTCCTCCTTCTGGAGGCTCAGAGTGAGACAGGTGGGGGATTGAGCCCCTGCCAATGCATTTCCCAATCAGCCTCAGTTTATGCTGTGCAAGAATTTTGGTGCTTGCCCCAGGCTGACCTCCTCTCTCTGTGTGGTCTGTGTGACACACTGCCAGATGCAGCACTGCTGCAGTCCTCAGAGCAGCTCAAGGTTATTAAAAGGAAAAGAAAGAAAATAAAGGGGAAGAAAAAAAGAAAAAGAAAAAAGAAAAAAGAAAAAGCAGCTCCCTCTTCTGAGAACGGGAAGGTGCCCAACAGATACAATGGAAAGAAATTAAATGGTGCTAATTTGTTGATTGCTTGCACTGCCATGAACACGGCAGATTAAATAGCAAATTTATAAGCTGACTGCGCTCCAGCTGAAAAATCACAGTGCTTGGAAGAGAAAAGCCCCATAAGAATGCTGCTGTGCTGCCTAACTGCTTTTTCAATTGCTATGGCCCACCTCCCTGCCTATTTCACAAGACATTTCTTTTCCTTTTCTGCTCCAGCTTAACAGGTGCCTGGTGCAGGAAAAGGAAAAGGAAATGAGGCAAACGTGGAGGAGGACAGAGGCAAAAAAGGTGGGGTGGGAGCAGGGCAAAGGGACACAGAGACATCATTGGAACAATGCTCAGACTTGACATTTGCAGGGTTTAACGTGTGCCAAAGACTCATTCTCGGGAGCAAGGGGGGACCTGTGGACCTCAGAAGGAAGGCAATGTTGTTGTAGGAAGCAGAGAGGAAGAGGCCAGCGCTCTGACTCTTCTATTTGCTCATCAGGCTGGAGGAAATAAGATTTCCTCATGTTGAAGGCAAACAGCAGATATTCCTTTAGCATCAGGGAAAAAACAGCAGAGAGGACTTGTTCCTCTGGTGCATCTCTGGGCATCATTCTGGCTGCTCTGTGAGGGCTGCAATATTAACAGGCAAAAGAGAAAGCCTGGAAACCAGTGGTGTTGTACTGAAGAGGGCACAGCATCACTGTAAAACTTCCCTTTTATTTAAAAAAAAATGTGATTTTGGCCTCCTGACACCACAGGGAATAAAACCAAAATGTGGAAGTGCCCAAATACAACAAAGGGAATCTGTTGTGGGAACAGCCTCAAATATGGAGGGAAGCTTTTCAGTGAATGTCCCAGTGGGAGAAGTGGTATGAGCACTTCTCCTCCTTATCTGCATCAGCAATTCCAGTGATTAAGCGGGAGGGACAAGAGGAACTCAAAATTTCTGCCAAAAGTGAGGATTTGGCTTGCTTGCTTGTGGATGGGACAGGAGGACACCAAAATTAATGATTCTTTAGGACCAGTCAGTGTTAATTACGTGCATGTGTAGGAAGGTGTTGATAACGGCCTGAAGCAGTTCTGAGTTACCCTGCCTAGAGCAGATTGTTAGAGCTGTGATTTTGCTTTTCCCCATCTTCACCCCAGGATTAAAAAACCCCCAAAATTGAGCAGCTCTTGCCTCTATTCTGGCTCTTGCTCATTTCCTCTTTCTGCTGAGCAGCCTGCAGCACTGGTGATCCCAAAACCACATTTGCGTCCCCTATTCATCCTGTTGGCCTGCAGGAGTGCCAGGCTCTGGCTGACAGGCTGCTCTGCCTGAGTACTTGTGAAACAGAGAGGCTGTGCCAAGGAATAGGCAGTTCTCCTGAAAACTGAGCACACAGATCACTGCTTGGCCCTAAATAAGGGCATAAAACACATTATGATCTGTGAGCGTTAGAACTGATCCAAGCCATTGCATTCTGAATTCCTGAGAGGAATTGCTAATCTAATTTCAAGAGGGAAAGGAAAAGCAGGGGAAGAAGGTGTCCTTCTAAAATTTTGACAATTCCTGCGCACCTTGAACATGTGAGGGGTGCTCTGCACAACTCATTCTGGGTCTTGGTTAGGAATAGGTGGTAATTCTGGCTTTGGACTGGGACTAAAGCAGGACCAGGGGATGTGCTCAGAGTCACCAGCACTGGGTTTTGCAGGCTGCTCTCAGAAGCAGCTGCCAGCAGGAAGGCTCTTTGATCTCCAAAGATTTTCCCCTACCTGGTATGCTGGCAGCTCTGAAATTCCTGAAAGTCAATTTTGCTAACCTCTGGGAAGACTTTCAGGAATTTCCACAGGAAACAAACAGGAGGCCAGGCTCTGGAGCTGCTCTGCAGCAAAAAAATGACAGGGCAGAGTTTGGAGGATTCACATCTGGAATTCAGGGAGGGGCAGGGGTGAGGTGGCCTTGACTGCATGGCTTTGGGCAAAGTGCTGCTCCTGGAAAGGTCTGAGTGCCAGGGCTGTCCCTTAGCAGATACTGGTGTGGCCCCTGGTCTCTGCTGGTGGCTCTGTGGTCACTCTGAATACAGAAAGGCTCCTTCCCAGTAAATCACATTGTGTTCATGGGAAGGAAAGACTCCTCGGGCTCTAAACACCCCAGCTGAGCTGCAAGGAGAGTTATTGAGCAGTTCACTGCTGTCCACCCAGGCTGCAATCCCCCAAAAAAGGCAGATCTACAAGCACAAAAAACTGAAGGTATCATTGAGATACCATCAGGATGGCCTCACTGTAAAAAATTTCATGGAACTCCACAAAGAGTCCTTTGTCCAAAATTGCTCCACTCAGCTGCTTCCTTTTCACAGCCAAAATAGACCTCAGGAGGAGGTGCAGGGTGAGGGGTGAGAATTCTCTCAGAGCACAGGACATCTTATTAATTAATTAATAATTATAATATTATAATATTTATATAATTATAATATAATATGTTAATATATTAATATAATATATCAATATAATATATCATATAATATATTAATATAATAATATATATTAATATAATATATCACATAGAAGATATCATATAGAAGATATCATATATCATATAGAATATATAATAATAATTATAATTATAATTATAACAATAGTATTAATTGATTAATTAATTAATAATCTTATTACCAAAAATAAGCTCAGAACATCCAGCACATGAAAACATCTCTGACCTAGGGGTGTAAATGTATCCCAGGACGTTTTTTTCCAGGCACCAATGCCTACAAAGATGCAAATGCCTCAAAGAGGGACTCTGCTTTACCTCTCCTGTGGGAAAGTCCACCCAATTGTTAGCAGCAAAGGCAAATGGAAGCCTGATTTAAGTGGGAGGCGAGACAAAACAAGGTGGTAGTGGTTGTTTTTTGAGATGTTTTCCAGGGTGTGGATTTTATCAGAAGGTTTTGAGCAAGCTGCAATGGCTGTGAGAACAGATGGAAGGTATCACTCCTGAGCTGGAGGCTGCCATCTCCCATCAAGCAGCAGTGTCCAGTGCTCTGCTCCCCCTCTGCAGCAGAGTTAGCAGAGAATAAAACTCCCACAAAATCTACAGCAGCTGAGTAAGATGCATCCAGGCATTTCCACACTGAGTGTGGCTCTCTCAGACACGGCAGACAATCAATTCTTACTTCAGGTTAAGAACTGAACAGCATTTTGTGGAAAAAGTAGACAAGTAGGACTGGCAGAGGGGACAGTTAAGTGATCCCATGTTGTCTTTCCAAACAGGTGTCTGCTAAGGAAGGCAGGAGCCTCCCTTGAAATGGAAAATGTTAAACCCCTCTCTCCAAATTATTATAATTTTGAAATTAAAAGGCTCTCAGACAAAGATATGGGAGCAGGAATAACAATTCTTTTTTTAGGAAAATTAAAAATACAAATGCAATAGTACAAAAAAAAACTACTGACAGAATCAGAACACAACCTGACACTCTGTTGGTGAGGGGTTGGTGGCAATCCCATTAAATAATGGCTGCTGTGCTCCTGGAGTGGCAGATGTGGTTCTGTTGGAGCAGGGATCCCGTACAAGGGTGGAGTTTTCCTCTGAAGGTCCATGTGTGGTGTAGATGGGCCTGGTCTTCCTCTGGGAATGCACTGGGAAAAGGTTTCTGTAGTGTTCCAAACCTCAGATTATATCCAGGAAAGAATGCTTACCTCCTCCCTTTTGGCAGAGCATCTCCCCATGGGATGATGGAATTTTATCAGCCATGTAGGGACACTCACTGGCCATGAACAGAAGATAATTCATAATTAATGACCCGTTACCAGAAGAGATCTCCTGGAGGGAGGATTGGTTGTGGAAGAGATAAAGAAAAAGCTGCCCAATTAACAGCAGGTAGTTACCTGCTCCTCCTCTAACAGATAGGAATAGAATACTCCTATTTCCAACCTAAAACATGTGCTGATTCATGAACACCTATCCTTTCATGACTAACAGGTCAAGACTCCAGAAATCTGAGGCCTGGAGGCTTCAGTTCTGACTTGAAGACATCAGAATCACCAGGGTGTAAAGCACAGGTTCTCATGTGTGAGGTGGGGAAAGAGTGGAGCTCTTACTAAAGCAGAGAAAGAGGACTGCGTGTGGCACAGCATTTTTATTTCCATTCCTTATCATTCTGTTTCTAGAGAAAGACTGTACCAGATTTCTGCTTGTCCTCCAGGAAGGAGAGCATGCAGGAATCACACATGTGATAGCATGGGGCCAACCTAGATAATGAGCAATTCTCTTGTACTTCATCTTTATCCACACCTTCAACTGTAGCTGTATAAAACAGAGCACGTCTTTCTTTATGGCCAGGCAACTGTGCTGCATACCAAAACCAAATCCAGTGGCAGATCTAAAAGGCACATTCCAGTCAAATTTGTAATTTTCTCAAACCCTTCATGCCCCATTTTTGGGTGCCAAAAAGGACTGACAGTGAGTGATTACCACACAGCTGCTCCCTCACTCCCCCAGCAGTGCAGTAGGGGCAAAAATGGAATAGCAAAAATGAGAAAAACTCCTGGGCTGGGACAAAGACAGTTTAAATAGGAAAAGCTGCACATACAAGCAAAGCAAGACAAGGAGCTCATTCCCTGCTCCCCATGGGCAGGCAGTGCCCAGGAGAGCCAGGCTCCATCACAGGCGGCTTGGGAAGACAAAAGCCATCCCTCCAGATGTCCCCCGTTCCTTCTGTGTGCTGAGCCCAATCCCACATGGTCTGGAGCATCCCTTGGGCCAGCTGGGCTCAGCTCTCCTGGCCCTGTCCCCTCCCAGGTCCTTGATGGGCAAACTCTGAGCTTCCACAGCCAGCACATCCCTGTGTCACCAGCACAGCTCCCAGCATGATCCAAAACACGGCCACACTCCTGTGTGAAGGAAATTAATTGTGTTCCAGCCAAAAGCAGCACAAAGTGATTGCCATACACTGGATATCACAGGTGTTTTCTCCTCCAGCTGTCCTTAAATGTGCTCTTTCCATGGCATTCTGCAGTAAATGAAATTTCTCACTTTTTTCTTGGCATAGGATACTTAGTACTACTTTTGATTTACTCCAGGTGAAAGCATCTAAACAGCCCATCAGCACAGAGCATGACCACGTGTGACCCTTTGGGAAATGGTAGATTTGGGCTACCACACCACTGAGTAAATGGAAATTTATCTTGATTCCCTATCTTGGGAGTTGTGGTATATGAAGAAGGCATTGTTGTGTTGATTACTTTTTTAGGCCTCTTGTGTCTCTGAGAATTTCTTCATGACTGAAAGGGCCAAAATCTGAGTCCTCTGCAGGCGGCTACTACCCACAGATCATGTCTCTGCACCTCTGCTGCTCTCTTCTTCCTCAGGGTTTTATTTCTGCCTGTCAGTAAATGTGCTGGGCAGTGAACAGTGCAGGTTGAGACAAAGGCTCGTGCCCCTTCCTGCTGCCCCTTTCCACAGGAGCAGAAAACTTTTGGTAGGAGGAGAAGGAAAGTGAGCAGCACCTCAGCACCTGCCCAGAAAGGATGAAGAGGGGAAGCAGTCAGATCCAGACAGTTTCTGAATAAGAGAGAAGTGTCAGGCAAGAACAGTGCAGAGGACCAGAGAAGAAATGGTTGGATTACCTGGGTACTGCCAGTTTAGCAGTGTACTGAAGCCTTGGAGACCCACCTGACTTCCCTCATGGTTGTTTTGTACTTGTGAAAAAACCAGCTGAATCCTTACCACTGTCTGCTGCTCAAGAACCCTTTAGCCCTAAATAGACAATTTCTGATGCCTGTGAAAAGTTCTGCTGAACGGTGTTCCTTTGACAGTGAGGTACTGTGAAACGTGATTTCATTATCACTGACATGTGGTTAGGAGGAAATACCCCACAGTCCATCCAGCTAAATCTGCAGCCACAACTTGTCAGACAGATGCAACTGCCAGATTTGCAGCTGCAGAAGTGAAACCAGAGTTCAGTCAGTCACTGAATGAGCTGTGCTGTGCACTTAGACTTGTTCTTGCTGTATGGTGAACCCAAAATTTCAGCGCATTTCCACCCGCTGCAGGGTATGAAAGCCAGCACGATCCAAATGGGGCATGACAGCATCAAATATCAGAAAACATCTTTCCCCCTGTGCTATTTTATTAAAAATATTGTACAAAAAACTACATAGCAGTAGTATAGCAGAGAAGTCAGCAAGATTGGGGTTAGAATTGCCATCAAAACAACCTACCCTCTTTCAGTTTGAAGCCATTCCCCTTTGTCCTGTCACTCCAAACCCTCATAAATAGTTTCTCTCCATCTTTTTTGTTGTCTCCCTCAGGCACTGGAAGGGGCAATTAGGTCACCCTGAAGCCTCCTCTTCCCAAGGCTGAACAAGCCCAATTCTCTCAGTCTTTCCTCACAGTGGAGCTGCTCCATCCCTCTGCTCATCCTGGTGGTCTCCTCTGGACTGGCTCCAACACGTTGATGAAGATGAAGAGGAAACCACAAAGGAAATCTGCACATACAGAGCAAATAAGGGATGCTGTCAAGAATCCCAGGTGGGAATTCTAGGGCAATTCTCTCTGGGCTGTTCTTCAGCACAGTGCTCTCTGAAAGCAGTGTCCCCTCAGTGGTTCACCCCAACCTGTTATCCAGGACTGGAATTACCTGCCAGGCTGTTGTGTGTCCCATGCCATTCCTTATCTTTGTGCAGCTTGCAGGCTTTGTTTTCCTTCTCAGTTCAATCAGAGAGGGATGGTCTGAGGTCAGACTCGTTTTTGCACTGCACTCAGCATTGCAGGCATCCCCCAGAGCTGTCCGCACTGCTTGCAGCACACACACACACATTTGATTCTATGATCAGGAAAATGAAACAGCAGAATTATCCCCTGGTGAGGTCTCCACGACAGGTCTGAAATGCTGCTGTCAGCCAAGGTATGGGGAGGCATGAACTGAGGCCTCTGCTGTACCCTACAGACAGCCTTGGTTGTCATGTTGTAATTCCCATTAACAACCTCTGCCAGTTGCAGCTTCATTTTTTCATCTGCCCAAATGTCCTTCATCTGAACAAAATTTATGCCCCTAAAAACAACAGAGCAACATGACAAAATGGGGGCCTCTTCTGTCTTATGAATTCCATCTCCACTGGTGAGGATGCACCAGCATGGAAAACCATCACCACTCAGTCAGAGATGCTCTAGAAACAACCATGCCTCATCTATACAGTTTAGCCTTCCCTGCCTGAGTATTAAAAACTGCTAGACAAGATCTCATGCCTCACATGCTATCAGTTTCCATTTAAAAGGAGCACTGAATTTTGTTCTGCTGATTCTTGCCTGGTGTATGTGGCAGTGCACACCTTTCTCTTTAGGTGAGTTAGAATTTGTTAAATTCCAGAGTATTCAAATTAGACACTTGCTAGGCACTCTGTAGGTGCAAATAAGATTTTCCACTGATTCTAGGACATCACAGCTTCTGAGGATCTGACATTTTAAGGATCTGACCATATTTGCCCTTCTAGGTCTGTCTGAATAAAAGCAGATAATTTATATCCAGTTTGGGAATTCTGCCCTCTCCAAACCACTCTTGAGATAAACAAGATTATTTAATGTGGGTAAGATATGACTTTTCCCTAAAAGCCAAATTAAGATGTGTTAGCTGATGAAATACAAGGCCTGATGCTTGCTACATGAGAACAATACCTATTTTAAATGCCAATTCATAACATCTTTACTAAAAATCACTGGGACAACTGCAATGTCTTGTTTTTGTTCCCATATAAAGGTCAAAGTGTCGTAGTGAACAGAAGTTCTGTACAAATACTAGGAGCTAATACCCTGCATGACTAAATGCTTGACAGAGAAAACACATCACTTAGAGCTGACCTGGACAGAGCAGCAGAGTTTATAAAAACCCTGGTTCAGACTTTCTGATGTGCCTGTCTGAGGACAACGTGCCTGAAGGGCAGCAGAAGCGACACAAGTGGCTTTTTGCCATCATCTCACACTCTATCTTCCCCACAACTTTATCTCAGACCTAATCCAAAAATCATGAAGGCTTGTGACACTAAAAAGCATGTGTGTTTGAGTCTTAGTGCAGTCTTGAGCTCCCAAACGTTTGCTGCTTTTTAAAAAGAAGTGGTCGCACAAATGACAAAACAAAACAAAGGTGCAGTTTTGGTCTCACATTTATTTTAATCTTCACAAAATTCATGGTTCAGAAGAGATACACGGGAGGCCCAACCAGGATTATTGGGGTGTTTGTTGTTTTATGGCACTATTTGGAACAGTTTTATCAGGAAGGCTGAACACCAAATTGTATTGCAGACAGCTTCCAAGAGCAACTTTTTGTTTTAAGACCATAAAAGGCAAAAATAAACTGCCTTTTTCTGTGTGATCAAAGACCCAGCATAAAAAGTGTCAGGAGGACCTTAAATGCCAGTTCCTGTACTCCCAGTGTGTGTATCTTGGACTTCTTCCAGTGTGGGAGCAAGATGGACTTTTATTTTTATTTTCCTTTTAAATGGAAGAAAGCTGCCAAAATACATAAGGAGAAGGATTAGAGCCAGTTGCTTTTTGTTGGTTCTTTGGTGGGAACGCTGCCAGGTAAAGCTGTATGCTGAATTCCCAGGGAATTTCGCTCTCAAAAGCCAGCTTCTGGATTCCCCTCATTTGGGAAGCTCTCCCTGAAAGGGATATTCATATCTAGGGATCAGCTCAATGCGGAATTGTTGTACTGGCAAATTGGCTGCTGTCTATTCAAATGCTGCTCTGCATAGCAGCCTTTGCTGGGTTTTTTGGTTTTTTGTTTTTTTTTAATTATAATTTTTTTTTCCCCATTAGTTTGGGATGCCTGGTGAGCTGGGCATGTTCCAAAAAGCAGGATTGCAGAGCGCCCTGGGTAATCCAAAGTGTGCTCTCACAAAAGCAGGAAGAGGCCGGTTGCTCCTGGTATCAATAGCTGCTAACACTGACTCTCCAGGGTCACTTGCCAAGGCTGAACAATTGGCCACAAACACATTATTTCTGTCTTCTCAGAGGGGCCCGTGGCAGTGCTGCAGCTGTTATCCCACAAAGGGACAGAGGGATGTCTCTGGCTGCTCATCCACCCCAGTGCCAAACATCCTCCCTGCCCTGCGCCTCCCCTCTGCTCCCTTAGGTGGTCACATCTTTGGGGGGAAAAAAAGGAATATTTCTAAAGGAAGCTGCAGCTTCCCAGAATCTTCTTGGTTGCCTACATAAGCGGAGGAAAAGGATGTGAGAATCAGACAAAAGATGCAATTCTGAGAACTGTTTTGACATGGCAACTGTTTTGTCAACTCAAAAAAAAGAAAGAAAAAAAAATCTTGGCAGGAATCACACTTATTATTTTTCATGTGTCAAGGAGAGATTTCCTTGAGGCTTTCCAATAAAATACTGTACTGTAGAAAGGCTGGACCCATGATTAAAGCATTAGACAGGGCATCTGGATTTCTCTTCCTTGGAAGCTAATTTTTACATGTCTATGTATCACTTCATGCCCTTATATTTCACTCTGTGAAATGGGTACAATAACATTTATGTATTACAAATAAAATCTTGAGCTGTAGTGATAAGAACAACAACAAAAAAGTGCTGAGAAATAGCAGTATATATTACAGATACTGCACAGAAAAACTAAGCCACTTGTCAGACATTTCAGTTGGCTTCAGCAGATAGCAGAGAAAGAAAGCAAGAGCGTATATCACTGGCCAAGCATGAAAACCACATAATCCACCTTTAACCTATAAACTTCTGTGATTTTGAAATAGATTATTTCTCTGTTCATTAGTATGTTAGCAGAGGCATTATTTACCTTTGCAATAAAGTCCAAATGTCCTTATTACTGCTGAACCCTGATGCTGAAACGTAGCTCTTTCAAAGTTAGCAGCAATCATTTGCAATACAGCAAGCAGATGGAGACCCCATCAGAAATCAATGTCCCATTGTAATAGGCCCTGTGTGTCTAGACAGCCAGAGACAGTCCCAGCCTTTGAAAAGATTACGGGCTGAATAGACAAGAGAAACAAAAAAATGTGGAGAAGAAGCCAGCAGACCACAAATGAAGTGTTGTGCTCAGGTTCCCAGTGCTGGTCCCTGGTGAAATGGAGCTGAGGATTTGCCTGGGGGTGCTGTGGCTGAGTGCCTCACACCCCACCTCCCTCTCTGGGCACAGAGCAAGGGCTGCTGAAGGGCTCCTGCTGCCAGGGAGAACAACAATGAAAGGAAGATAACAGGCGCATCCAGGGATTCAGCAGCAGAGGAGGGCTGACATGATATTTATCTGCTGTCTGCGGGAGAGAATCATATTTCTCTTTTGCACAGATGGATGTGCCCACAATCAACTTCTGAAGATGCAAAACAAGGGTTTCTGATTTCCACCCAGGCTTACCTAGTGATTACATTAAAACCAGAGATAGCTGTACCTACCTCTGAATAATTTTAATTAGCAAAAATTAATTAGTGCTCGTACACAGCAGTACCTGCAGGTGTAGTGGACTTGCTTAAGGTTAGTTAAGGTCTAGTTAGGATTTAGTTTCTGTGAAAACAGTTTGTATGACCTCCAAAATCGCTTGCAAGTTTCATCCAAACTTGGCAATTAGTTTCCCCATAAGAACTGTGAAAATCTGTGAAAATCTGTGGGTTGTTATTGAAGACAGAAACAGTGATAGTATCTCTGCAGCTGCACAACCTTATTCCACTGGATATTGAAGGTTCTATGCAGACAAATACACTTGGAATTGAAGTTTCTTTTGTCCATTGCACAACTTGGTTGTAAATGCACTTATTGTATCTTATTTTAACACTCCCTCACATACTTTTCTTCTCTTTAACAGCAGTGGGATTGAGTGGTGATTAAACCAGATTTGGAGGTTTTTTATTATATATGCATTGACTGTGAGGAGTTATTTTTGATAGATATTCTTTTTCTTCTTAGTGTCTTATCCTGAAGTTTCGATTAAAGTCTGAAGTCAAGAAGCAATCCTGTCAAAGTTACTTATGAACCAACAAAAATCAGCATTAATCTGAAAACGCATGTCTTGGGCTTACCTCACTGGTCCAGGACTTTCACAGTGTAATCATCTGAGAAATCTGTCCCTGTTGGGTTCCTGGGGCTGGGCTTTGCTCCAGCCCCGGATTTTGTCACCACCAGCTCAGATGGTTGTTGTGACATGCTGCTCCTCCTGCATATCCTGCCTGTCCCTGCCTCTTCTTCCAACCTGCCCCAAGCCTCCAGACAGCCAAAACGTTGTTTTGAATTCAAAGACATTTCTGTGGCTAAACCCTGGAATCCCTAAGGATCCCTGCCTGCTGCTGGGGTCCTGCAGGTGTTGCACCCCACTGCCCACCCATGCCTTGCACCCAAAGGCTCCTCCACTGCTCCTTCTGCTCAGGGACTGTTCTTATCACCCTGTGGTGCAGCCCAGGCAGATGCTTCTGGCAGAAGTGCCAGCTTCTCCCCACAGCTGGAACCATGGACGGCTAGACAGGAATAAGTGGCCTCTTCCCTCCACTGAACCAATGTGTGCCACCAGAGCGTGCCAGCTGGCCTTGTCTAGGTCAGAAAGGCACTCAGCATTTTGTCCTGGCTGGAAAAGAGGAGTTCAAGAAGAGGGGTTCAGGCAGCCAAAGGTCTCCTGGGGATGCAGAGCTGCCAGCTCACTGTCTGTGGTGGTGCTGAGCAGCAGAAACATTCCAGGACAAGGAAAAGCTTATTGTGTTTGGGGCAGTACCTGCATATTGCAGTTGCCAGAAGAATGTGAATGAATGGCAGTGTCTTTTTTGTCATTGATGAGAGCACAGAAAGCCTTCAATGATTCAGTTTTCTCATAAAGAGGATGTTGGCCTGATAAATCATTGCTTGGCTGTTTGCAGCACCAGGGGATGTAGGAGGCACCGCTTTGCATGTACGTGATTGAATTTATAGATCAGATCTACACATCTACATCCAACTACAAAAATCACATCAGTGCTTTTGCTGATCACCCACAAACCCACATTTGCTTAACAGATTGTACTACAGGGACATTGTGATTTCTCTTCTGAGCAAGACACAGAACTATCAACATCTTTTTGCTGATGTGCTCAAATGTGCTGGTCCAGACTGTAGATAAATTGCCCACAATGTTTCAGTCCAAGACTCAAATAAAACCCTTTCATTTTAATAGATTTACAGTTTCAACAGCTGAGTTACATAATAGTTATCAAAACTTGGCATAGATACGTTAAAAACAGGCTATGCGTTTTTCTTCTAGTGAGGTGGCAATTTACAACTAGAGAACAAATGTCTAATTTCCATGAGATCAATTTGGGGAAACAAACATTAATTTATTGCAAGAATGTTAGTCATCGATGAAGAATTCATTTTCTTGAGCATATAACTTTCTATTTAAAAGTATGCTTTGATCCAGCTGGGTTGCATATTAAAGAAGAGTGTTTTTCTTAATGAGGAAAATAGTTTTCTTAATCAGGAAAAAAGATATAGCTCTTATAAGTAAGTCCATTTTTCACTTTTCTTATTTGTGTCTGTCTCTGTGTGTACGCACAACAACCTGTTAACAACCCTGCTCATAAACTCTGTCTGATACTAGGGACCCTCTGTGTTATTCTATTCTACATTGCAAATTCTGCTCTCATTGTTGTGCATGCCTGTGACCTTTTGCCTTCAGATTCAGCTGAAGTCCTCTGGGAGGTGACAGAAAGGGGAAAAAAAAAACCCTTCAACTTGGCTAGATATAACAGTGGAGAGTCATTAAATCTTGCTGACCAGCTATTCAGTTACAGTCCATTTAATCATACAGCAGCAAAATAATTGGCAATGGCTCAAGGCAAACTAATTATTCCAATCTGAAACTCGGCAGGGTAACAAGTAAGCTGTGGATGAGGTGGTGATAGATTTTGCACATCTGACAGGTCTGATCTGTGAGGCTCTTGACAAGGAGACTAATGACAACCCAGGAAGTGTTCTCTCTTCAGTCATGCCAAGAAATGAGGGAAGACTGAGAGCAGAAAAACATCTGCTGGAAGGAGAGGAAAAGACCACTTTCAGAAGGAAAAGGGGAGACAAAGAAGGGTGGGCTCTTTTAAAGCCTTTAATCCAAACCTTAAGGTTGCATGGCCACGGGGGTACAGAGGCAGGCTAATGTGTACAATGTGCCCTTTCTTTTTTTTTTTTTGATGATTTTTTTCTCCCCTCTGAATGTCTTGCATCAGCCAAAAAGCAATTAGGCTTGCTGGCAATCATACGTGTCCTGGGGAAACCATGTGGCAAGCTCAGAGAGCTCTTGGACCTGCAGCCTGGGGAAAGGAATTAGCCAGAGCACTCTGGATGTCAGCACCAGGGCTGGGAGGCTGCCCTGTGAAATCCCAGCTACCAGGGCTGTGGAGTGTCCAAGAGACAGAGCCTCAAGTCGCAGCAAGGTTGACTCAGCCCAGTGGAACTCAAAAGGCAATATTTGAGTGAGTATTTGCAGGTTTGTGACAGCACAGCCTCTTCCTCTTCAGGAGGTAATCACACCACTGCTGTCTGGTGAGGCCTTAAAAGGCTCCAGGACACCACAGAGCAGTAAACATTATTCACTCCTGGAAAAAACCACAGTAGTCAGCTGGATATTGTTCTGGTGCAGAGTGGAAATTCAGATGTTCCTCACTAAGACCTTGTTGAAGATTGTAATGCAAGATGTTTTCTATTACCATCTGTACGGCAGATTACCTTTGTCAAGTGGGCAGTTTGCCTTATCTCTCTCTCTGAGTGACCACATTCACACCTCCCTCAGGAGGGGACATCTGCTGATAACAGCTATTGAATGTCACTGCGTGGCTGATAAGAACTGTAACATCCCATTGGGAGATGTGAGCCCAGAGGGAGGGGCCAAGCATTCCTACCTGGATGTAATCCAGAGGGAGGAGCCAAGCATTGCTACCCAGATATAATCCAGAGGCTTTTGAGATACCAGCATGGGTTCTCCACTGGATTCCCCAGAGGAACAGCAGCTGTCTCTTCTTCCACTGGATCCTTCTCTACAGATCCCCCTTGCTCCAACAGAACCACCCCTGACACTGCAGGAGGGCTGCAGCCACATTTCCAATGGGACTGCCACCATCAGCCTGACCCACAGGGTGTCAGGTTGGGTTCTGACTCTGTCAGTGTTGTTCTAGTGCACTGCATTGTTCATTTTATCCTTTATTTTTTTTCCTTTTCCCTATTAAAGAACTGTTATTGCTGCTCCCATATTTTTGCCTGAGAGCCCCCTTAATTTAAAATTTATAGCAATTTGGAGGGGTGGGGAGGGTTTACATTCTCCATTTTCAGGGGAGGCTCCTGCCTTCCTCAGCAGACACCTGTCTTTCCAAACCAAGACAGACCTCAAAAGTCAGATCTGCCAAAATGTTTGAGGGATAATTTTGAGGACAGAATTTTCTGGAATGGAGGTACAAAATTGTGCCTCTTTCTTTCTGTGTGGTAGCGCAAAAGCTTTCCAAAAAGGGGTGTATCAAAGCAACAGAGCAACAAAGTGGAAATTATTCAAGTGGGAGCTGTGAAGAAATTATCACATCTTGCTCTGCAAGGCATAACCTGGTGAGTAGCTGCAAATACCAGAAATTACAACAAAATTTTGTAATTTAGAAAAAGTGCTTTTCCACTGACCCTTAAACAGAAGTTAAGAGCTAATGACAGAAGCCAAAGCTCAAACATTATGAGCTAATAATTCGGAATAAAAAGTTCAGTGTTTTGGGGAATAAAACCTCTCTCTCTGCAGCTGCTTCTGTGATATTAGTGCAGGGGGACAGAACTGCCAGACATGCAAGAAAAAGAGAAATAAAGTTTAAACTGAAGGGATGAGCCATGTACAAGTGTTTATTAAAGTCACCACTAGAAATGTACAATAGGTTTGTAATCTGACTACTTACTTCTTTCATTCATTGTAATTCTTCTGTAGAAACCAGAAGTGATTATAAAAACAACATAAAGGTCCAGATTTGAACAGCACTTCAAACGTCCATGGAAAGCAGTGCCTTAGATTAAGTTCTTCATTCTCTGTCAAACTGTCTCTTGAATATTTTCATCAAGAAAACTCCACCACTTTCCTGACTCCCATGGCTAATCACTCTCATGGTGATTCTTTTCCCCCTGAAGCTGGGGCAGGTATCTATGGATGTCCAATTTGTGGAGATGGTCCTTAAATGAACTCTCTGATATATTTGTTTGTCATTGCTTCTCAGCACAGAGACCTGGGGGCTGATCTCACCCATGATGACTGACGTGAGGAGGGCACTGAGTACTTCTGTCTTTTCTGTGGGCATTTTTAATTAACCTTCCATCCTCATTCAGCAGCACACCTGCAGCTTTGTCGTGCTTCCACTATGGAACTGAGCAATAACAGCCTTTTATTTGCTGTGTTGGACATCATCTGCCAATTTGAGCTCTGCCTGAGTTTTTCTTTGGCTAACTACATCACTGCATGCAGGAGCACTGCTTCTATATTTCTTTGTGGTATTCTCACCTTTTCCATCTCTCTCGTATCTCTCTTTTGCATTGGAGCTCCTTCAGTAACTCAGTGTTTACAGGATGTTTTCCTGTTATGATGGTTCCTTTTTCTGATGAAGAGTGTAGGCCAATTTTATGCCTTGAAACCCAAAATATTCCAGTCCTCCTGAGCTCCTTTGCCCTCCAAGGGGCACAGAAATGTTGGTGTTTTGTTTCCCCAGCAAATACTGAATTAACTGGAGGATGGACAGCAGCTTGCATGTGCCATTTGAGTGAGCTGCTGATAATCAGATGAAGCTGCTTTTGACAAAGGGGTGGTTTTCTTGCATAAAGGCATGAGAAGAGAGCCTGTCCTGCCTGTGCAGGATTTGCTGTGAGCCTGTACACCCTTTCTGTAATAAGTTGAGACCAGGAAACAAAGAATCAGAGAGGTGCTTCTGAGAGCTGGTCATACGTAAGACGGGCATTAGGCGAATTTATGGCTGTGGGTGAGCACCTGAGGCTTCAAAACATGCAGAGGAAAAAGATCCTTTTCACAGGTCATTAGGGAGGAATAGAATTATTAGAACCTGATAGAATTAACAGAACCTGAGCTAGCTGCTGAAGAAACAGAGAAGGCCTTTTAATTTCATTGACTGTGTGCAGTGGGCATAGAGACAATGACAGCTGACTGAATCTTGCCTCCTGAGCACAGTTACAGTTCTCCTCACTGCCTCCACCACAAAGAAAGAACCTGAGGACACCAGTTCAAGTGATCCTCACCTCTGCTTGACCCTCCCCACTGTTCCATTGACTTTGATGATTGCAGAGAAAGAGCCTGCAGACAAAATGTGCTCACAAACCCAGTTTTTTCTCCTGCCAGCAGTACAGGCAGTCTGGATATTACCACCCTCAATTTCCTAAAAAAATCGAACCACCGTGGAGATTCATCTGAGCAGGAATTCTGCTGGAACAATAGACAACTCTTTGTCAGTTTTATACTGCAGCAGCACTGGGGGTTCAGATGGTGTTGGAATTTAGGGTCTAGGGAACGTATTTTATTTCTACCTTTCTACCAATAACTATTTATTTGTCTGTTCATGGAACATTTGCATTGTGGCTTTTCCTTACCAATCACTCTGTGCTCTCAATACTGCAGAAAATGGAGTAGATGAAGAACAAGAAGGAGGTCAAACAACACCCAAAATACTCCATCTTGTCCTCTATCTACCTCCATACTAAAAACCCAAAACTCTAAGTTTTTCACCCTGTGATAAACTACATATATCTATTTCATACACTCATAGATTCCAATTCATCCCAAAGTCTTGGAAGTTTTCTCCATGGACTAAGGTTAAAAGCAGTGTTCTCCTGGGGATCAGGACTTGTCAGGACAGGCAGAGAAACATTCTCTGTGCCCTGGGTTCTAACAGGATGAAGCTGTCTTGTAACAGACATATTTTATAGAAAATCCTTTCCTTAGGATTTTTCCTCCTGAGAAGCTGAGAGGCCTCAGAAACAAAATGCAAACAATGGTTATCTGCTGCTGTGGAATGCATCAGGTGCATCTGTGATTGGGCTCGTGTGGTTGTTTCTAATTAATGGCCAATCACAGTCAGCTGGCTCGGACTCTCTGGTCAGTCACAAGATTTGATTATCATTCCATTCCTTTCATTTCAAGCCTTCTGGTGAAATCCTTTCTTCTAGTCTTTTAGTATAGTTTTAATATAATATATATATCATAAAATAATAAATCAGCCTTCTGAAGCATGGAGTCAAGATTCTCATCTCTTCCCTCGTCCTGGGACCCCTGTGAACACCACCACGCTGTCTGGCCACTGCCAGCTGGTGGAAGCTGGAAAAGCAGCTGTGTCCTGGAAAAGCAGAGAGCTCAGGGGCTGCCCAGCCAGGGTCACACAGCACTGGGAGCTCCAAGGTCTCACACAGACCACTGGCCACTTTTCTCCCTATTTCTCCCACTTTTCTCCCAATTTTCTCCCTACATCTGTGCCACTGGCAGTGAATCCAAGCACTGAGCCCTTGCCCAGCAACCTGAATCAAAACCCAGTAGAGACAGATTTCCCCCCACCTGCCATTCCTTCTTTTTCACACCTGCATTTTGTTCTGAGAGCAAACTTTGGCTTCTGGTAGCAGAATACTGAGTCAGCCACGCGATCACTTAACCTGGCAGTCCTCAGAACTTATTCAATATTTAACAAGCATAATTTCACATCTTTTCTACTGTTGTTACTTTTGTTTACTGCAATGGTGTAGTAGCAATTAAATTATTATGTCTGTTAAGTGATTAAATAAATAAAAATAGCTATTTTGAAGCATCATTCAAGAAGGAATATTATTTGTCTTATTGGGAATGTTATGCAAGTATGCAATCATACAGATATGCATTAAATTAATCTTATTAACAACCAACATATTATTTATTTACTATGAATGTGATAAATTATGTCATATTACATATCTGAAAAACAACTATCATTAACCAGCATGGGTAACCTCAGAAACAGAATTAAGAATAGACAATTAGCATAGTTTTTAAGAGTAGAGTCAACAACAATAGAATTAGGATTAATATGAGCTGTAAGTTTTAGTGATATGGAAAAAAATCACAGAGGAAGACACTTGAATGTCCTGTATAACCTAAAAAATCTACTACCCAAAACGTAAGTAACACTCAAGAAATCCTTAACAAATACCTTTATCACAGAATCCATGCCACTGAGGGATGTAAAAAGTTGTTGATCCAGATGTTGCTGTTTTCCCAACATCAGTAACTGAATCTACAATGGATAAACTGGGAACAGGCAAAAATTACTCATCCAATGTCTACATACATCTTGAGCAATCCATGATTCTGAAAGTCAGAAGAAATCCCATTGCCATAAAAGGTTAGCCTCCTATTTTTATTTAAGGCTGAATGGACTTCACTTTTTAAACTTCTCTTATCTGTTTTATTTTTCATATCAGAGAGACACAGAAAGATATTTGAGTACCACAAATTATGAGGGATGAGCTACAATTACTTCATCCATAAATATTTTAAGCAGATAAATGGTTCAACACTTTTTCCCCCCTAGAGGACTGTTTTCTGCATTTCTGAAGAAAAAATATTCCACCATACATAAGTCTGTTGAGCTAAGAGACTTATTTGGATTCCCCCATCATGTGTAATTTAATATTCCTGTTGTTGGCAGTGCTGAAATGGTTTTGTTAAAAAGAAGATCGGCAGGAAAAAAACCTACTAATTGAATACTTTTTCTTGTTCTGTTTGCACCTATGAAAAGTGCTTCCTAGGAAAGAAGCTGGCACAAGACACTTTCCATGAAGACTGGTGTGTGTGGGATTGGACACAGACAGTCAGATGCCTCTTGCCATCCTGGAAATGAAAAAGCAAATGGGTTATACTTTACTTTTCATAAGAACTGAAGTGATAGTTACAAATTCCTTTCTTCTGACAAAGTATAGAAATCAGAGTCAACTTTGCAACTGAATTAATTAGATCTTATATATCCACTATGGGCTTTTTGTATTAGTTTTGTTAAGACATGTAAGCAGCAGTTTTGCACTGAGTATTCATAGGTTATTGAATGCTATACATAAACTGTGAAGTCTAACATCAGGAAGCAATACAATTTAGAAATAATATTACTTTAATACACATGATTAACATCTGCTCTTTCATCTAAGTCAGCATTCATAATAACCAAACTTCTGGAGAACAAATATTAGTCTAAAAAATGAACTCAAGCAATCAGACTTAAAATGAATCCTCACTTAAAAGCACTATAAGATAAATTCTTCCATTTCCTCCAAGTACCCTAAAGGAGAAAAGTAAGTTAAGCTTCAGGAGAAATCACCAAATTTTAAAAATGTGTACATGTACTACTGTCAAAAGGTTCTTTTAAGTTATCAGCAGGCCAAATGGAAGCCTATTGAAGCAATAATGTTTGCAGCAAGATGTCGAAGCCAAAAAGAACCTGGTCGTGGTCCGGGAGAGCGGTGGCGTTTCTGGAGCTTCGGTGCCATCTGCTGTCCGGGTAAAAAGAGTGCAGTGATCCCGGCATCCGTACAGCACCTCTCCATTCCCGCATGGAAAACTGACCACGGGCTGGCCCCACAGCTTCCGATTCCCGACAAAGTGACAGCAGAATTGGGAATAAACCACCCCCAAAAGCTTCTTGGGACTGGGCAGCTCTCCAGGGAATGGGGAAAAAAATAAGAGGGATAAAAGAAGGATGTAAAACAGTAAATTGACACACCTCAATTCCATGCAAAGAGGGAATACCCATTTCAAGAAAGAGGGAGTTGGGCACCAACTTCACAGCTTTTGAAAAAGGTTCTCCAGCAAGATTCCTTTAAAGACAGTAACCCCTCTGCTGGGGTCCCAAAGTTAGGACAGGAGTCTTATCTTTAAACAAGGCTTACACTTCAAAGATAGACATGAGAAGAAGCTACAACAAACCTGCAAGTACAGATGGTCTAAGATTTACATCTTAGTTGTAAATGGCAGGACATTGAGAAATAAAACTCCAGGGATAAAAGATTCCAAAGGACTTTATGTCCTTTGAAGGCCCACAAAAGTGAGATTTCTCGTCTATTTTACGCAACTCCAGATTTCTGCTGTGCACGTTTGGACTGTTACACTGACAAATTCCGTGACATTCACAAAGCAGTAAGGTTTCTGTGGCACTCCCATTTCAGAGAGCAAATGGCAACATCACTTGGCAGAGAAAAATGAGGCAGTGCAGTAAGTGAGCAGTAAGATTTGGGAATCTCCTACCTGAAGCAGCAATCAGACACTTGATGAGGCATGAGCTAACTATTTTTCACAACCTAATACAGTGCATATTGGAAACAACAGCACTTATACTGCAATTAAATTTTTACTGTAGGGGTGAACAACATAATTGTTTTCCTTGGGTAATGCAGACCTGAATCTTCATGCTAAGCCAAATAATCTCCACTGCAGTCTTGGCTGTGGAGCTTTCTGCTCTTTTGGAGGGTCCTTTTCCCTGTCTTTTTTTGTCTCCAGCAGGACACTGAGAGTGTCTTCTGCAAAGCTGGAAGTCTCTGATGAGATCCCAGAACGGCCTGAGCCATGGCAACCAGCTGCAGCAATCGTGCATGGCTGCTGTGCTGAACAGCTGGGGCTGATATCACCGGCGTTTCCATGCACAGGACACGTCCTCTGTCCTGTTCTCAGCAGGTAGAAGAGGTTTAATCTACCCTGAAGGCATTGGGTGGCATTTGTACATGGATAAACATGTAATTCACATGAGCTGCCTGTCTCTTGTGCTCCAGCTGGAAATGTGAAAGCCCCATCCTTTATAAGAAGCAGCACACTGCTGAGGGTTGTTGTTATTTGGGTCTTTTGCCTCTCAATGTGAAGTGCTGTTGAACATGTACTATTGTTGCTCCAATGCCAGGTTCTTTCTGTTTTCCCCATTACTTCTCTTCTGCTCCTTTTTTAAGTGTGCACTTCTGTGGAAGCAGGGTCCTTTCAGGCTTTTCTCTTACAGCAACCATGCAGCAGCAGTGCTCTGGAGAAAGAAAAAATTTATAACTGATTTATAAAAATGTATAACTGATAAATTTATAATCCTGATAACTCTAATTTCTCTCCTCAGTGCCAATTAACTTGGACAACATGATGTCTCCACTGGGTCTCGCTAAAGCTTGTTTAAAGTCTGCCTGCTTTGCCTGATCTGATGTTTGCCCTTTAAACCCAACTTGAATGACTTTATGCTGAGCTTTTTTAAAGTTCTTACCTCAAGCAAATTATCCCTTTCATGCCTCTTGCACTTCCAATAATCTTATTTGTATGTGACAATTGTAGCAGAAATTAAGTGCCAGTGTAACTACCAATATTTGTAACCTGACATGCAAGCGAACTCTGCATAAATCCTGAAACAGGATTGCTGTTGTTTGGCTCTCTCCTTGATCTCAGAAAACACCATTTAGCCAAGAAAGTATGAAGACAAACCCAGCAATACCGATCAAGTTTGATTTTCCCCTTCACTGAACCTGTTTTCTGACAAGCAATTAGTGAATGACTGTTACTTCTGTTCTCACTGGCAGTAATTTAATTTCCTCCTTCATTTTAATTAAAAAAAAATTGTGAAGCTAATTTTCAAGTAGTTGCATTTTGCAGAGTGTGCTCGATGGGAGAGGATTGAGCCACATACAGCTAAAATCAAAACCATCAGCTGATCATTTACTTTGGGCAGGATTAGCAGGCAGGCCTCTTTACCCCCAGCCAGGCATCCTCCCCACTCCTCTAAACCACTTCTTAAACTTGCAGTTGGAAACTGCAGAAAAAGAAAAGAAGGAAAGATTTTAGCCAGCTGGGAGCAAAGAGGAGAGCAAAAAAAAAAAAAAAAAAGCTACTAAATCCCAAGGAAATCAGCCCTCTGTTTTATTCATATTTGATTTCAGTGGTAACCATGGGAAACTGGAGCCAAACCTGGTACCCTCTTGTGTACTGCAATCCCTCACTACAGTACAGAAGAGCTGCAATGGGGAAGGGCATATCAGCTAAGGGTGGCTCAGCTAGCACTAGAAAAGGTTGGATCAGTAGGGATCAAATGTGACCGTGGTCACAGGGGTTTTCAGGATGAGAGAGAGATGAAAATGTTGACTCCGTGTTCAGAAGGCTTGATTTATTATTTTATGATATATATACTACATTATAAATATACTAAAAAGAATAGAAAGAAAAGTTCTCAGAAGGCTAGCTAAGCTAAGAATAGAGAAGAAGGATAACAAAGATGTGTCTCTCGGCAGAGAGCGAGACCAGGTCTGCCGTGAGTGGTCAGTAAATCCAAACATCCACAGGAGACCAATCACAGGTGCACCTGTTGCATTCCACAGCAGCAGATAACCATTGTTTACATTTGGTTGCTGAAACTTCTCAGCTTCAGCAGGAAAAATCCTAATGAAAGGATTTTAATGAAAATATGTCTGTGACAATCAAACCCTAAATATGAAATGGCCAGGTGGACTTGAGAGACTCTGCTTGGGAACAGCACCCTTGGGCATGGTATATTGCAGGGACCTGGGCACACGAGTCCTGGTGATAAGCTGGTGTCAGAACACAAAACACACTAACTAAAGATGTGAGACTGCTGTGTGCAATGCAGTCTGAAGCATGATTCTGGGCTGCGGGAGAGAGGGAAAGCCCCTCTGAGCTAAGAGACTGCCACTACCTAGAAGCTGAACATTTTTCCCCCCACCAAGGTTGACAGGTAGAGGGAACAATCTGTTCATCTGTTTTACATTTCAGCCTTTTCACAACTCTGTAATTATTCCGTCTGCCCTAGCTCAATTGCTTGCTGAACCTTGAAATTTGGCTCAACTGGAATGTGCACTGCAGCCAACTAAGAATCTGTGCAGATCTCTCTTAAAGATAGCACCCAGCACGCTCCTCAGCCACCTAATGAAGCAAGGCACTGTTCCCTGTGAGCCTGCTGCTGCCCCATTTGCATTCAAGCACTTGCTGTGGCTGTTGTGTGCAAATGTCTGTGGATGCCTTCCTAAAAAAATGACATTGACAACGTTAAAGGGAAGTGCAGAACAGGGATATATGTGTTTGTGTCCACTTGGGTGTTAGGAGTGTCTAGGCACAGCAGCATCATTCAGCCCAAGCCATCTGAAGCAATCCAAAACATAAAAATAGCCTTGAGTACCAAGAGCCATCAAAAAATACTGGATATTCTGCTGATGCCCTTTGCACAGACAAAACATTATCCACCTAACTCAAGGTCATCTGAGAAATAATTAGCATTACTGGCATGAATGGTGATCAAGGTACAACAGGTAAGGAGCTGACTCCAGGAAGAGTAGGAAAAGCAGGTGCAGAGAGAGGACTTTATTTCAGGAGTAAGATCTTTGAGAAATTCTCTGGGGAAACTGTGAGTTTCCTTTAATGACAGGGCTGCAAAATGTGGAAACACCTTGCTGAAACTTAGGAGGTGTATTAGCTCAAAGTTTACAGACACTGTCATGTGGAAAAAGATGTTCCTCTGAAAACTGGAAGAAAGTGTATAAATGCAAGCAGCATAGACTCCAGACACTTGTTTGGCAACAATAGTAAAAATTTCTGTGAGATCAGGGGTTGAAAACTGCTGAAAGAGACAGGAAAGTGTGTGTAACTGTGTCCTAAATGTATCAACATGTCACTAAGAAGACAAAGCTGTGAGAAACTCAAGCAGTTCCACAGGGCAGGTGCAAAGCAAGATCCAGAAGCACAAACCATGCCAGTGAGATGCTGCACAGGCTCCAGCTCAAGTTCAAGAAACATTGAAACAACTCAGAACAACTGCAGAGAATAACAACTAAAATATTCATGAGAAAGAAGGCAAAACTACGGAAGTTTGGCATATTTAGTCTCACAAAATGCAAGTGGAGAGCAGTACAATTACTGTACCTGAATACAAATGAATGCTGAAAACCTAAGTGGTCGTGCTGGCCCAAGACTAAACAGGTTTAAACTGATCACAAACACATTATACAGCAGACAGGAAGACATTCGGTTACAGGAGAAGCAATTTCTGACTCATCATAATTAATTAGGAGAGTCATATGGAGTAAAATACCCTGAACAGAACAACAACACAAAGCCTACAACAAAATCCCTGATTTTATTATGTTTTAAGATATTTCTAGGAAACAGGGCCTCATGTTTGATATGCTGGCCCTGTCTCATACTCCTGCATTCTACATTTGAGATAGAGCACAGTGTGGGAGACACAACTACAGTGCTCCTGCCATGGTCGAGTTTCTGGCCCCTAGAATTGGTTCTTCTGGAGGGATTCATCATCCCTGGCACCTGCAGCAAGGGAGAGGCCATTAGGGAGATTCCTAGAGGATGTCAGGGATAGCACAGATGTTAGATGTACCCACTGGGTATGCTGGTCTGGATGTGTTACTTAAAATGCTACTTAAAAATAAGGAAGAACTGGTCAGGGCACAACTGCAATGATCCAGACCCAGGGGAGTTCAAGATCCTGGACCAGGGTGGGGAGCAGGAAGGCCAATAGCCCTGACCCTCACTACAGAAAGCTGTGGCTTACTCAGGGAAGAGGCGGGCGTGAGGCAGCTCTAATGGGAGCCAGCTCTTGTGGGGTTTGAAGGGCAAAGAAGCTCAAAAAAAAGTCCTTGCTGATGCTCAAGGAAAAAACACAACAGATATTTTAGGAGGCTGGCTTGGCTAAAAAGAGAATTCATGGCAGAACAAGAAAAAAAAATTATGAGCACAGGAGGAATTAGGAGAGGTTATGGCAGAGATTATATTATTATTTCTGCTGAGGTGTGCAGGGGTGTGATCAGAAGAACTGAAGTTAAGCCAGGGTTCAAGAAGTGCTTCTGCTGCTATGTAAGAAGTAAATCAGGTAAAGAAATTATGACAAAAGGGTTCAGCAGTACATTGACAGCAAATGCAGGCAAAAATGAGGTACTTGGTGCCTTCTTCCTGTCAGTTTCCACTGACACTGTTACCAGGAGTTTTAGCCCAAAGGCAGGGGTGAAGAAGCAGAGGAATTCCAGGAGTAGAGGATATTCAGCTCAGGGGTCTGCTAGAAAATCTCGTCTTATACAATTCCATTGACCTGAGTGGGATTTGTCTGAAGGGGGTTGAGTGAGGTGGCTGATGACAGTGTGAGACCACCGTCAGGCCATTTTTGAGCCTGGGAGAGGTCCCTGATGATTTTTTCTGTACCAAGAAGGCACCTAATGATCCTGTGATACCCAGGGCTCCACCAGGTCACTCTGTCTGGGGCAGTGAACTCTGGGCACATGAGGTAAGAAGGTTCATTGAGTAGTACCTCCTGTCTCCCTGGGAGGCTGCAGGGCAAAGTCCCACAGGCTTTTCCCACATCTCAGCACTTCTGGCCAGCCCTCTGGGCTCCCCTGATTCCTCCCACAAGGAGATTTTCATAGAATCTTGGAAAGGTTTAGGTTGGAAGAGACCCCTAAGATAACCTAGGTTCCATCCTTCCCCTTCATCCCCAAGAGCAGGGATACCATCCACTGGATCAGGTAGCTCTGGGCCCCATATGGCCTGGCCTTGAACACTTCCATACAGAGCACTCACAGATTCTCTGGTCAAGTCTGTGTCAGGGCCTCACTATCACCTGAATTAGAATTTTCCTCCAAATATCTGCCCTCTTTCAGCTTAAAGCTATTCCCCCTTGTTTTATCACTACATGTTCTTGTAAAAAAATCTCTCTCCAGGTCTCTTGTAGCCCTTTTAGGTACTGGAAAGTGCTCTAAGGTTTGCCTTCACCTCTCCAGGCTGAACAACCTCAACTCTCTCAGCCTGTCTCTCCTTAGCACAGGTGCTCCAGCATTCTGAGCCTCTTTGTGGCCTCCTCTGGACCAGCTCTAAGAGGTCCACATCTTTCTTGTTCTGAGGAATCCAGAGCTGGATGCAGCTCTCCAGGTGGAGTCTCCTGAGGGCAGGGCAGAGGGGAACAATCACTTCCCTTGACATGTCTTCCCCCTTGCTTTTGGTGCAGCCCAGGGTGTAGCTGGCCTTCTGGGCTCACGTTCACTTTTATATTCCACCAGAAGAACTCCAAAGTCCTTCTCTCAATGAGTTCTTCAGCCAGTCTGTGCTCGTGTCTGGGATTGCCTCAGGTGCAGCACCTGGCACTTGGACTTGCTGAACCTTATTGGGTTCTTTGGGCCCCATTCTTGAGCTTGTCCAGGTGCCCCTGGCTGGCCCCATCCTTCAGGTGTGTCACTGTACCTGCAGCTTGGTGCCAGCTGCTCATCCTGTCTGTGTCACTCAGCAAGGTATTGAAGACCCCCAGTCCCAGAACAAAGCCCTGAGGGAGACCACTCATCACCAGGCTCCAGCTGGACATGGAATCACTGACCATTGACCACAACTCCCTGGCTGTGTCCATCCACCCAGCTCCTCCTCCACTCAATCCTACACCCCTCAAACCCAGGTCTCTCCAAAGGCCTCACAGAAATCCAGGTGGATGATGTTGGTGAGTCTTCCTTTGCTGACCATTGCAGTCACTCCATCACAGAGGGCCACCAGATGGGCAGGGACAATTTTCCCTTCGTGAAGCCATGCTGGATATCTTAGAACACCTCCTTGTCTTCCAAGGAGGTGCCCTTACATTGCTTCAAAAGGATCTGGTCCATGATTTTCCCAGGCACAGAGGTGAGGCTTACTGCTCTGTAGCTCCCTGTGCCTTCCTTTCTCCCGGTTTTAAAAACAGGAGTGATGCTTCCTTTTTTTCCAGGCAAGGGAATTCCCTTGACTGCCATGACTTTTCAGATGTGATGGAGAGTGGCTTGGCAACATCAGCCAATTCCCTCAGGATTCTGGGATCTATCCCCACAGACTTGCATGTACTTTCTCCATGGTGCAGGGAGGTGGGCCAGGGTGATCTCCTATGCTCAGCACCCACCAGGCTTCACTGGGGCACTCTGTCCTGTTTGGGGTCCCAGGCAGAACAGACGGGCTCAGGGGAGGCCACTGGAACTGTGGGACTGAAATAATCACCCTGAGAGCAGGGTCTGCGGGGCTGGGGCTGGTTCAGCACGGAACAGAGAATAGTTTGGGGTGGCTCACAGCTCCTGGTGCCTGTGGGGATGAGATCAAGTGCATGGGGCCAGGGTCTTGCCAGTGAAGAACACTCCGTGGCAGAGACATCAGCAAAACCTACAGAAGTTCAGCATATGGTTAGAAGGGGAAAAAATGAGAATTATTAGGCACTACAGCAGGAGCCAGAGGAGGCTGTGGGATGTTTGGAAGTTTTCAAAATCTGGCTGGACAAAGCTCTGAGCTTCAGGATCTGAACTCATTCCAGAATCCATTGTTCTCCTCCAAGTAAAAGTCTGGGGTAGAAGCTACCCATATCTGTGCCAACTACTATGCTTTTTTGGTCTGTGACCTAGGAGTTGGTATTGTTTTACACAAGGCTTTATGTAGACAGAATAACTACACATCCAAGTGAATTCCTGTTGAATCCAGAGGGCTCACACTCCCCAGCTGTCAGGTGACACATATGCTAGGAAAGCAATGTACTGTAGCAGCAACATTAGTCCACAGCAGATGGCCTGTACAAGCTACAAACACTGTGACAAAAGCTTCAGAGCATAGTGTATTGTTCTCTTTTATCTGGCAGTCAGTGCAGAAAGAAACGTGTTGGAAAGTGCATGCTCAAAATCAAGTAATGTAAAAATCATAGTAAGGTCTCTGTAGAAAGATCTGTTTTGGTGTTTAATTCCTCACACCACACTGGAAAATACTGGTCTGTGTATGTGGCTGTTCAGCTTAGACCAAGTTTGTTTACATGAGTTTTAACTGCATTTTGATTAAATTAAAATACTTTCAGATAACCACAGTGATGACTGCAATATGATTAATGACTCATACAAAAACAAACTGATCTAATTTACTCGTAGTAGGCCCAGCTAGACCTGCAGGATTTGATTCACTATTTTTCAGATAAATATTATTCTTGGAATTGATGTTCCAGATTAATTGCTGACGATTCCTGACGTCATTTTCCTAGAAGCTTTTTATAGAGCACTCAGCGATCCACTCTGGAACTGCTCGGTCCCATCCTGAAGCTGGGAAGACTCACCCTGTGACAACAGTCAATAGAAATGGGCTGGCTGCAGTATTTGCCACTTTAATGGCTCATGCAATTATTGGCCTTGCTTTGGAATATTCAGATGTCTGGCCTTTCCACAGCAGCTCTGCAGAACCACAGGAGGACAATGTGCAGCTTCTGCCTCCCGTTTGTCCTTGTTATTACAGGACAGGCAGGGACACAGACAGGACAGAAGCTCAAACAAAGCCTAAATATTAGAAGAGTTGGCAAAGAGTCTGCATTCTGAAACACTGTAACCCCCCCCTAGAGCCCCCCCCAGCAGCCCTTCCTGCTAACAGACACAGACATCAGATAACCGTCTTCAGAGGCATTTGTCAAATCCCAATCATTTTTATTCCCTTCCCTTTTAGCTGTCTGGCACTCCAAATAAACCAGTGATTAAATAAGGAAACTTTACATGGGTAAAAAAAATTTTTTATTCCCAGATAAACCCTCTTGAAGCATACAGAATTCAATACCTCCCTTTCCTAGGCTGTTTCTGCACACAGAGATTTAAAGAGTTTGATTCCAATGCCAGTCAGAGCACTGACACTGCTGGGATAAGCTTCCAGAGTCACGATCCATGGCTGCTAGAACCCTGGAAGATGACCTCTTCTCTGAAATGCTTGGGGCAAGAAGCGCTATGCAGCCTGGTACTCAACTTCAAGTCCCATTTGACCTCTCTTGGCAGACCTCATTTCCTGCAGCTGCAAAATGACACTGACCTGATGGCAATGGGAGCATATAAAAAACCAAACAGTACAGATAAAACAGATACATAAAGGGGTTAGATTCCAACTGCAAGCCCAGTGCTGTTGTGAAGCTGGACTATGCTGTAGGAATAGCTCCTGGAGGCAGCATGCCTTGCAGACACACCCTGGACTGAGATGCCCCTCCCCACCCCTTGTCCCTTACTTCCTTAAATAAATGGTATAAAATAAATTAATACTTATTACAAATTAAGAAGTTAATATACTTACTGTAGCTACTGCTCCTAAATCTCTGTATAGAGGAAAAAAATTAAAGTAAAAGGCCTTGCAGCTGAATGAGAACTTTTATTATATGTTTAAGGAAAATTTGCAGATTAGAGTCAGCTGAGAAATCTTTTGTGGGTTTCCCCATACTTGGTACTGATTTTAGTGATGGAAAATATCTAGATATTCCTAATACAATTACTACACCCACATAATTAGCATAATAAATATATATAAGCCTGTCAGGATGATAGTCTAATGCACTTGCCACTGTGTTATTTTATAGTGAATTCCAAGTATTCTTGGCAGCTGTTTGAGTGTCAATCAGGCTAAAAAACTAGCAACAGAAAAGCAATTGCTCTCAAAATAAAAAAAAAAAAATTGCTCTCAAGTATGAACCCTGCATAAAAGAAATTCTAGTCCCTTTTATCAGTAACCACTGGGTTTCATTTTGATGTCATAATAACTTTCCATCACTGTGTGCAACAAAATTGAACTGTAGGTTCTTCTCTGCAGACTCCAGTGCTAACATCCACGGTGTGCAAGGGCTGATAGGAACTCCAATGGTATTTCCACACTTCTGAGTGCTGCTGAAAATTATTTCCCTCATCCAAGGCAGTACCACTGCTTCAAAGTGAGATGTCTCCAAATCTGAAGGATCCAGCTCCTTTTGCTGACCTTTTTTTTCAGACCACGAGGTGTGCAGACATGAGAGATTACAGTTAAATCCAAAGAAAAGCAAGATCCAGACCCTCTTCCTGCAGCTGGTAGGGGCTGAAGAGGTTACAATCACCTTGCTGCAAGTAACCACTGCCTCCATGCTCACTGCCTGATATCTCACTGTCTAATTAGCAGCTGATTAACCTGCACAGCTGCTCTTTACCATAATGACAAACAGTGTGAACCTGCTTCAGTGTTAGTCCTGCACAATGAGGAAGCCTGGTAGCAGTTTCACAGCACAAGTAAACCCCCTAATTATTTTTGTACCAGAAGAAACAATGCTGCCAACAGGCAGATAAAGCTCCAGAATGCCTGTGGAATAAGATTGAGGGTGAATTAATGAGTTACAGCAAACTGGAATCTAAGTAGAGGTTCATCTGCTCCAGAGACGTGCCTGCAGTTGGTTCAGCCTTCACAAAAGATGCACTGGTGTTCTCAATTAATTTCTAATACAGGGAAAGCAAGTGGGAGATCTGCATGGAGAAGTCAATTCAAAGGAAAATCTTACCCTAATGGCAAATAAACATTACGGCCTAGGACACCTCCCATTAATTAATTTGTATTTCATGTCCATAACCAGTGGGAAAAGACTGCTTTTGAAGCATTTTTCGGGGATAGGTCACTTATTGTGAAATCAGTGTGAAATGCTGCCTTTCATTAAAGGTAAGGTCATGTTACTGCCTTGTCAGTCAAGGTGCTAACTTCCCTCACCTCTCCATTACTTGCATGTGCTCGATTTGATCCCAAGCCCCTCCAGGCTGTGCTGCCCTTCTGGAGCTCTGCTACCCGTGTAACAACTCTTCCTAACCCCTACCAGCAGCTCAAAAGCTTGCCTCTCCCTTCCATCACCTCTGTTATCCAGACTGACAAGCATCTGCCTGGAGTACTGCCCTCTGCATGCCTCCTCCCAGTTCAACACAGACTAAAAAAGTTGCTTTTTACACCTTCAGGGCCTTGTTCAGGCCATTTCTGTCAGTGCTCTCTTGTTTTTGAAAAGCTTGCACCTACCTCAAAAGGTCTGAAACAGAATGTGCTGCTTTCTTGCAAGCACAATTTCACCCCTTGCTTCCCTAAACAGTTCTTTGGGGTGAGATTCACTTTCACATCCTTTATCTGCCATCAGTCCTAGAACCTGGGTAGGACTTGTAAAAATTATGGCAAGGATAAGGCAGCCTGAATTGCACATGGATTTCTAAGACAGTGGGATGACCCAGGTAACAAGGAGGATGTGTGTACTCACTGCATGTTAGTACAGAGGTTGAATTGACTTACCAAGAGCACTGACTCGAGTCTTTGCCTCAGTCCTTGCCATGAAAACCACAGAAACTCTTCCCAAGATAAGCAAACCTGAGTATCATGTCACAGGGACTTCTTTTGTGGCTGGAGAGGTGACACACACAACCTGAGGTGACAACACAGTGTACTGATACTGTTACAACAGGTTCTGTAACAATCGGGGTCCTTGAACCCAGGAGTGTGAACAGAGAGCAGTTCCTGGGAAATCATGGACAACCAAAAAGAGCTGAGAGGGGCAAAGCCATGGCAGCACACAGCTGGAGTGAGTGCACCATGGAAATCAAGTTACTTGCAAACAAGAATCGAAAAGTAATCATCATACGCATTTGCCACCAAAACATCTTTCTAAGTCTTTGGCTTCATTTCACATCTCTCTCAAATCAATCCAAGTTTTTTTCCCTTTGCATAGGAGAGGTTTGTATGCTGACTGAGTCAGCATATAAACTGTTGTAAATGAAGTTAGCTAACTGTGATGTTTCAGTCTGTACACAGGGCAATTACCCAAAATAATTCAGACACAGAATGAAGAAAAAAAAAATCACCAAGCACTGGCTGTCAAGGAGAAGCACTATGAAACTAAATGATGAGAGTGCTCTGGGGAAGAAATTCCAACCCTCAATTCTTGCAACTGCAAGAAAGAACTGGAGAGCCAAGCCCTGCCAGATTTTATGGAGCTGAATGGGCTGAGCTAGAGGAAATACCAAGAATCTGTTTATTTATTATATTCCTCATATAGTGAGTTGTCATAAGTTCTTGAACCACTCAGAGGAAAAGAAAAATCACAGCTTCTTTTTTTTTTTCCCTAATTCTATTTCAAAATTCAAATAAATGGAGAAGGAGAAACCCTTCATCCTTAGCCATTCACAGCCTCTGGAGTTGTTTCCCAGTTATTCTGGGGCTTTTACAAGCAGAGCAAAACAGCCACTGTGCAAATGAGCCCTTAGCCCTAGGCAGAACTGCTTCTCAAACTAACCAGCAAATACAGAAGTCAGAATGAGTAGTTTAACACAATCTGAGCAGAAAAGAGTAGTGAAACTGACACAACCCCTCAGCATGAGGCACTGCAGTTTGCATGTGAAGCTCAGCACTTACATATATCTGGACTGCTGAATGAAAAGTTTAAAAACAAAAAAAATCCCTTTTATCTTCAAAGTATAGACTTAGGTATCAGGCAGGAGTGAAACTGAACAAGCAGCATATTTTAAGTTTTAACCACCTAAGCAAAAAATAGCAAGTGATATTTTTTTTTTCTCTCTCTCTCTCTTTTTTTTTTCTTTTAATGGCTCTCCACGCAGAGCAAGCAAGTTACGCCGTGCTGTCAAGAATGCTGGATTCCTACTAGCAACAGTCAGCGGTTTCTTTCTAGTTGCGAAAGCTGCAGGAGGCTCTGGCTGTCTGTGTGTCAGAGCATGATGAGCAGGACGCTGGCAGAAGCAGCACCTCCAGCCCTGTGTGTACGTGTAGCACGTCCCCATTCCCTCATTCCTGCCGGGAAAGGGGTCTCCCTCTTTCCCTCTGCCCGGCAATGCTGTCTGCTGGCCGTGCTGCTGGGAGGAAACAGTGAGGAAGCCAAGACTACTGTAAAACAAAATGAGTTAGAAGATGGTTCTTATTACAAACATCAAGCTGACAATGTGGCAGGCTAGAAATTCTCTGGCCATTACACAATGCTAGGAAATTTGGAGTTTAACTGCCATGAAGTCAGCCTGACATAAGTATCCCCTTCTGCAGAAAGACAGCCTGTATACAAAGAAAATGCCACGGGAAATCCCACACCTGCAGATGGAAGAGGTTACAAGGCGCAGGGGAAAGGGTCTCTTTTACCAACACAGCTGGCTCAACTTTAAAGTTTATTTGTGGCAGCTCTCCTCCTGTATTACCTAAGGAGCACCAGGGCAAACACAGGTTAATAACCCATCAAAGGCATGCATCAACCACTCAAACACTGAACTGCAAACTACTGAACTCACCATGAGCCAGCAGCGTGCACTCAGAGCCCAGAAAGCCAAATGAATCCTGGGCTGCATCCAAAGCAGCGTGGGCAGCAGGTCAAAGGAGGCAATTCTGCCTCTCTCCTCCTCCTGTGAGACCCTCACCTGCAGTGCTGCATCCAGCTCTTGGGCCTCAGTGTTAGAAGGACATGGAAATGCTGGAGCTAGCCCAGAGGAGGCCACCAAGTTCATCAGGAGAACCTTCCCTGTGAAGTCAGGTTGAGAAAGTTGGGGCTGTTCATCCTGGAGAAGTTTCCAGTATCTGAAGGAGCCTGCAGGGAAGCCAGAGAGGGACACTGTTGGGAACTGTAGTGATAGGACACGGAGGGATAGGTACAAACTGAAAGGGGGGAGATTTGGGGAATCTCCTCTTTTTAGGGGAATCACCCCTATTTATTCCAAATTTATGTTGGATATAGGGAAGATATTCCTTACTGTGAGGATGGTCAGACACTGGAACAGGTTACCTGGGGAAGTTGTGGATGCCTCAACACTTGGTGATTGATGTTCAATGACAGGTTGGATAAAGCAACCTGGAGTGATCTGGTTTAGTGGGAGGTGTCCCTGCCCATGACACAGGGGTTGGGAGTAGATGGTCTTTAATATTCTACAAAACCAGAACTGGTAGAACTGAGGTGCTATAAACCAGCAAGTGTGTATTAATAAACTTGTGTAACAACTTACAAGTGGTGTGTCTTGTGCCACTCATTTCCAGAAGGACATTGAGAAGCTGGAGTGTGTCCAGGGAAGGGAACGGAGCTGGGAAGGGCATGGAGCCCCAGGAGAGGCTGAGGGAGCTGGGAAGGGGCTGGGAAGGACAGGAGCAGAGGGAACAGACTCAGGCTGGGGCAGAAGGGGGGTTAATTTGGATATTAGGAAGAATTTTTTCACAAAAACGGTGAAAAGCATTGGAACAGGCTGTCCAGGGGGGTGGTGGAGTCACCATCCTTTGAGGGATTTAAAAGATGTGTAGATGTGGCTCCTGGGGACATGGTTTAGTGCTGGGTTAATGGTTGGACTCACTGATCTCAAAGGTCTTTTCCAACCTAAATGATTCCATGATTCCCTGAAATTTCTCATGAATTCCTAAAAACTCCTGAACCTAGTGACTTCTAGTTGCTGAGTCCTTGATACCCCAGGAATTGCAATTAAATATAAAGAAGTTAGAAAGACAAGGATTTCTCCCAGCTGCTGTGTGCACTGAAAGATGCAATTTGGAAGATTTGTATTTCAGCAACATAATTCACCTTCTCAGTCTGGGCAAGCCTTTAACATTCCCACCACACCACCAGAAATTCCACATTCTGAGGAGAAGAAAAGCCTCAGAAAGCTTCTCACCAGAGGCCTCAGGCTGGGGCAGAGGGGGGTTAATTTGGATATTAGGAAGAATATTTTCACAGAAATGGTGAAAAGCATTGGAACAGGCTGCCCGGGGAGGTGATGGAGTAATCTCCCCTGGCCGGTCTAGGGGAGATTTAGCTGGATATGAGGAAAAATTTCTTCACAGAAAGCGTGACTGGGCATTGAACGGGATGCCCAGGGAGACTGCAGAGTCACTGCCCCGGAGGTGCTCAAGCAACGACTGAACGCGTCACTCAGCGCCAGGGCCGGGCTGACACGCTGCTGTCCGCTCACAGGCCGGACTGGCAGACCTTTTCCGCCCGCAATCGCTCCGTTCCTTCTCTCTCTATCTATATATAAATATATATTTTTGTATTTCTGCCTCTCTGCCCGCGCCCCTCCTCCCGCTCTCCCCGCCCTCAGGCGCGCCCGCGCCTGCGCCGTGCGGGGCGCCTGAGGCGGCGCATGCGCGTCCCGCCCTCCCGCCGAGCCCGGCGCCGCCTCCCCCCCCTCCTCCTCCCTTTCCCGGCCTCTTCCCCGCCACCTCTTCCCGGGGAAGGGACGAGGGCGGCAGGAGCGCGGCACGTACCCGCCGCCATGCAGATCACGCTGAAGACGCTGCAGCAGCAAACCTTCCGCATCGACATCGACCCCGAGGAGACGGTGCGGCCATTCCCGGGCTCCCTCCCCGACCCCGCCATTTCCCTCCCCCACACCGCCCCCCCCCCTCCCCCAGCCACCATTCCCGGGACGCGGCCGTGGGCAGGGATGCGGGGATCTGTGCCCTCGGGAAAAGAGAGGGACGGGCTCCTCCTGTGGAGGTGTCTGGAGATTCACTGAGGGGTTAGGGCCGCGGGGGTGGTGCGGTGTCCGCCCGGGATGATTTTGGGGGATTTAGGGCCGCGGGGAGCAGGGTGAGCTCAGGCGGGGGTGATGAGGGATCCCCTTTTCCTCGGGATGCTGGTGGGTAGGAGTGACTTCCCATCTTCGAAGGAAAGGGGCTGCCGTGGCCAAACCTCCGGCGGAAGGACTTTTTTCCCCCCTTGTTTTTGAGGAGAACGCCCCGGAGGTGGGAGGGGGAATAGCTCGGGAGATGGAAGAGGGGAATAGCTCTGAGGTGGAAAAGGGAATAGCTCTGAGGTGGAATGGGGAATAGCCCAGGAGGTGGAAAGGGGAAACAGCCGGGGAGGTGGGAGGGGGAATAAATATCTCACGTAGTTCTGGGGAGGAGAGGAGCTCTGTAGGAAAGGAAAGTTTTTCCTTTCGGGAAGCGGGGTGCCGTGGGTTAGCAGCCAGTGGGGCGCAGGTTTGTAATGGGAGCACTGGGAGAGGGGATATTGCGGCAGCATCCCTCTCCCGGGTGGGGCTGGGGGGGGGTCCAGCAGAAGGAAAACGTGGTGGTCCTTCCCATCCTTCCATGGGGAGGCTGGGAGGGTTGTGGGGCTTTTCTGCCAGGGCAGGAGCGTGATTCTGGGGTTTGCTGCCAGGTGCATCGCTGTGTGCCCCGGCAGGTGTGTGGAGCTGCGAGGGTTTATTTATGGTTTGGCCTCACGGGGCGAGCTGCAGTGATTAATCAGTCTGCACTTGGAGGGGAGGGAGTGCAGCAGAGACTCTGCTGACCTCGGTGCTGGGGTGTGTGTGATGGGGTTCACAGCAACCTCCTTCCCCCTTCCCGGCGCCTCTGGATGCTGTGAGCGAGGAGGAGACATGTTTTGCTTCCAGGTGAATGTTTTCTTCTGGCACACAGGAACCTGCTGGAAAATCCTCAGGGAAATGCAGTAGGAAGGGCCCTAAGTGAGTTGGCAGGGTTGGAAGTTGCCTTGTCACTTGCCTGGTTGTTTTGGTAGCCAAGTCCAGACACTCTCGTGGCCTTGGTTTGAAACATCTGGGGAGGCTGGCAGCTTTCCTTTCCAGCCACCTTTCCTGTGACAGGTGGGCAGTGAAGCTCTAGAAACCATGGGGCATTGTATCTGCCTTTATAAAGGCTGCTGGTTCACTCTCTTCCATCTTAAGAAAAATAAAGGATGACAGCTCAAAGTTGGACTAAGACCTCATTTGGGTTGCCATTGTGACTGAGGATCATGGCAAATGCCCTAGGAGAAGCAGGGGTCAGAAACCTTCAAATATTTATAACATAAGTCTTTGCTGTTACTGAGAAAACTCTCTTTTTTTATTTTTCTTTCTTTTTTTTCCCCCTCTTGCTCTCTGCATTCAGTAAGGTCCTGGGAAGTAAATTCAAGGAGAGGACTGAAGGAATGTTGCCAGTCAAAGCCCTCACCAGTTTATGAGACAGCAGAATGCAATGACTGGAAGTTGGATTGTGGGAAAATGAGACTGCACCCTCTGTTTATAAATGTAGCTGCTACAGTAGCTCAAAATAAAAATGCTCCTCATGAGCATAATTTCAGGATTTGGCCAGGAATGGGTGGTAAGACAGAGGAAATCTGGTAGAATTTGGGGGGAACTTTGTTTTAAAAAGAGCAGGATAGAAACTTGATCTTATTAGCTGTAGAAGTGAAAAATGTGTTTAAATTTCCGTGGCACACTTTTTAGAAAATTACTAAGAAATTACTTTTGGAAATACTAAAAATCATAGAATTAGTAAAGAGAAGTACAGCTTTGAGCCTTCAGTTACAAACTGAGTCTTAAAATCAGAAAACACTTTGAAATATGCTATGTTGAGCAAGTGCCTCACAAGTGTGTGCTTTGAAGTTCTCGGTCAGGTTTTTTTTTGGAATACACAGATTTTAGCTGAAAGTTTGCTGCTTTCTTAGATTAATTTCCTGAGACCTTGAAATGTGTTTCGTGGAGTTTGGGAAACATTACTTTTAGTCTTTGGACCATGTGTGTGTTTCTCAGAGGTAGGCTTGTTTACTTGGATTTCTGCCCTGTGCTGTGACAAGGCCAAAATTCATGTGGTTGCGATAGGCACGGGGAACCCGTTGCTCCCAAGCTGGGCTCTGGTTCTGTAAAATTGCTTTTGTGTTCCTTTTTGTATTCCCTTACTCTCAATACCCAGTTAATCTGGAGAGACTTGATGTTACTGTGCAAGGCAGCAAGGTTTAATGCTTGTAACTGAGAGCTGTCGTTGATAGGAATATTTCAACCAACCTCCAGTAATAATTTGAAGCAGCATACTTCCCAATAACTAATTAGCCTTGCTAATTAGCTCTGTGCACAAGCAAATGGTCTTTTTTTCTTTTTTCCCTATTAAATCACACAGTTGGATTTTAAACTTGCCTTCAACAGAGTGACTAGTTTTGGTTTGGCTGTGTTTTAAAACATTGGCCAACTGAGTATTTTGGGTGAGTGAAAACTCTACTTGAAGCTATTACCTTGCTTGACAAAGATACTCTCAGGTACCCTGACTGACTAAAGAAGATGAAAATATTTAGCCTCAGGCCCTGTTATTGTGGAAGGCCTGTTATCAAATTAAATTTTTGCAAACCTGGCTGTTTTTTCTTTAAGTTTTATGGTGGGCCCATCAAGCTCAGCACAGGGGTGGATTTACCCATTGTGGCCTCTCTGGTGTTCCAAGTGGGGCTTGAGAATTTAGATTTAACCAAGTAAATGAAAGCACGTATCCATCTGCACAAGCTGCTGCTTCTTTTTGTTGGCTCTCTGTGAGAAAGTAAACATGTTAAACATTGTTTTAGGGGCAAATAATAAGTGCTGTCTGACTCTGGTGGCCACATTTCTTGTGTGAGGTGACACTGTAGGCTTTTAAATGTGGCACTTCTCTTGTGGTTATCGCTGTGTAGACACGAAGCAGGGTTTTAAAAATCTCCAGCAAACATTCTTAACTTGGAAAGCGAAACACCAGGCAAAAGTTAAGTCTGTCCCGTTTTGTTTTCAGCTCCCCCCCGTGCGCCGTTAACCTAAAAACCTGATTGTCAGAATGCAGAGAGAAGTGCAAGGAATGTTCAGGATGTCAGCAGTCCTTTGGCTGCAGTCTGTGTGTCACATAATCTGGGCTTTCACATTTCGCTGTTCCACCACAGCCCTTGCGCACCCAGGCAAAGCCAGCTTGTTTAACACCGTGTCAGCAGAGCACTCAGCTGTGCAAGTCTGGGTTTCTGCCGTGTTCTGGTGTGTCCTTAGTGTGTGCGCTTTGTGTGGAGGTTTCGGGATGCTAGCGTTACTGTGTCAGAAGAATTAACTTTGTAGCAGTTCTGGAAAAAAAAATCAGGAACTGCTGTTGAATGAAATGGTGAAAGCTGACTCCTGGACTTGTGAATGAGTGTGAAAATACCCTTAAAAACCTCCTTCCTACATGTGTTTCAGTTAATCCTAAAGCAGTTGTGGGTAAGGGGATTGTTTTAGTATTTCCCTGGGAGTTTTATCATTTTATGGTTAGAGCAAAAGTGCTCAGTTCAAAATCCAGAAGTATCCTTCTAAGTTAAAGATGTTTTTCAGGCCTTGGTATTTTTTTTTTAATTACTCTTTGGGTTGTACAGTAGATCTCTTTCTCCTCTTCTGGAGGATTGTTTTGTTGTTCTTGCCTCCCTTTAGGATTTTATTATTGTGTATGTGTATGCTTGCACAGGCAGAGGAGGTGTGAATTTGAAGGGCTTGTACTTGCTGCTTGTGGTTTGATACATGACTCTGCAAAATTGTAACTTCGGCGACCACTAGAATAAAAATAGATCAATTTTCCACCCATTGTTTTCATTTTTCTTCACAGCCTGTAGCATTTTGGAATTTTGGTCTGCTAAAATTTATATTTGTTTAATTAACTCTCTAGGGGCTTTTTGCTACTGCTGTTCTTTGGTGGATAGTCCTTTTCTTTTTCCTGATTAGAGTTAGGATTTTCAAGCAAGGAGGTTGTCCTGATTCTTGGCTGAAGAAGGCTAGGCTTTCACAAGTTCAGGAATATTTTCCTGAAATTCTAGTGAGTGTTTTAAATATAATTTCCAAAGAACTTAAGGCTGGATGACACATTTTTTTTTTTAATTTAATGAAGGAAAGGATAGGGTAGCATAAATTACTTCATACAACTAAAATTATTTTATCCGTATTGGAATATATTTTTACATGTTGCCCATTTTTAAAATTCTGTGGCTCTGTCCATAATTTTTCAACTAATTTATTGAGAATTTTCTTTGCTGACAGCTAAACTAGGTAAGAACAGTTAGCTTTGTACTTTTAATGATTTGGCAGTGTTATGTACTGTATTTATCAAAATCTAAACTTCCCAAGGTGGCCAGTACACCGAATAAATATAGAGATTGTACACACTTAAAGAAGGTTCTGTACACATATTTAAGGTCTGTTTTGCATTTATGACTGGAAAGCATGTCCTTTGGATAACAGCAGGCTGTAAGGTGTTCCCTTTGAAAATTGGTGAAAAAGGAGAGTACATTTTAATTAAAAATAATTAATACGAGCAGATGATCCTGCCGCTGTCTGGTGTCCCATTGCTGCCCTTGTGTGTAAATGTGGGTATTTACTGACAAACCTTTTGAAAGCATTTTCTTTGAATTCCTGAAACACAGGAAAGGTTATCTGTAGGTGTGAGGTAGGGGGGTGTAAATTTACAGCACTGAGGGGTAGGGCTGGCAGTGTTTTCTCCCACCGGGGTTTGTGTCTTTGGTCAAGGCTCCCGTGGGTGGAGTGGGCTCAGTGAAACAAACCTCTCCTTATTTCTCAGGCCGTGGGGATGTGCAGCATGTCTCACCTGGAGCCTGTGAGGATGGCTGTCCTCTGCGTGCTGCCCTGCAGGGAGCACCCAAGGAGCGGGAAAAGGAGAGGGAAGGGCTCGCCGTGGCTGTGAGCACACGGAGAGTTGTCTGCACACCGACTCTGGTTCTCCCTCTCCTTGTCTTTCCCTGTGTTTTTGTGTCAGAGGCATGCAGTGTTGGAAAAGGGTTTTTTTAACATTGATTGAAATGTCTTGCCGGTTTTCTTCATACTCAACCGTGTCACGTTTATACTTGTAAATCACTTTGTGGGGAATATGCCCAGTGTAAAAACTGTCTGCCCAAATCTACAGGAGGATTTTTTGTGCTAATTAACAAGACCATTGCAAGAGTCACCACTCAGAATGTAAGCTTTCTTACTGAAACAAGCCTTTGTGGCTTCAGAGGCAGGACTGTCCGTCTTGCTGGTTTTCTTCAAGCTGCAGATTGCTGAAAGCTCTGCTTTAGGTTGACATTGGTGTTCCTCTGTTAGTACAAAGCTGCTTTTAGTCACCTTTTTGCATCAGAGAACTGGCCCCGGTGTCTCCTCTTTCAGACAGGGCATACATCAATTTTGAAATGCAGGGCAGAAGTGTGTGGAGGCCTGGAGGCCAGCTTTGAGATCAGAAATTATTTCTCTTGATCTCTGGTCAGTGCACAATGATCACTAGACTTATAAATTTCACTTGTGTGTAGATGAGATGCATTTTATAGAGGAAAGTAGAAAGGTAGAGGTAATTGCAGAGAAAGTAAATGTCGGGGCTGAATTTAGATTTTTACCTTGACAATTCCTGATTATTTTTCTTCAGAGGATGCTGCTTCTTTCTTTGTATGCAAAATTCAGCAGCAGTAAATACAGCAAGTAAATAGAGGAGCTTATGAATGCTTTATCCTGTCTGTTTTTAAATGCTGGAGTAATTCTAGATGCCTTGTTTATTGGAGTACAACTGTTTTGGTTTTTTTCCCAGGCACTTACTAAGCTCGTAAGCCTGCCTGGATTCACAAGGCTCTTCCTCTCCTGTGGTTCTTCCCAATTACTGTATCTGTTATGCCTTTGAGGCCTGAAGTAGGGCAGTGATCTGTTCATGTAACCACCATTATTATTGCCTTCTGACTAAATATGACTGTCCTGTTTAGAAAGAAAATATAAGAGAACACTGTAAATGGAGTTTTGTGCCAGAAAAATCTGCTTTTATGATTTGTAGAAAGAAGTAGCTGGAACCAAATAGATTCTTACCAGTAAAAGAACTGTAAAGCATTGACTTACGAGCTTAGTAATTTCTTATCCTCTGCATGTTTTCAGTAGTGGGCACAGTATTTGTCATTAATCAGTTGCTGATCATGGAGTTTGATTAAGGGTAGTAAAACCTGTTGCACTGGTCATTTTGTTGCTTCATTAGCAGGTTTATTGTCTGATACAGCTGCATTGTCCTCGCCTGACTTTGAGCAGTAGCTGTGTAGCAGTACAACATGTGGTAAATATATTTACAAGGGCAGTAGGAGGAGAAAACTCAGGAATATTAAGCCTAAATTCTAAACAATTTTTCAGAGTATGATGCCCTCCCCCCAGGGAGGAGGAAAAGAGCAAAGCCAGTTGGAGTAAAATCTTTTGTGCTTGCCTAACTATGACTTTTCTCAAAGTCTGGGAGAAACACGTTAGCTTACTACAGAAAAAGATGAAGAGTGGTACAGAATTATAATGTAAATTTAAAAAAAACCCTCTGTGCAACATTTATCCTCCAAGAGAAGCACTTCAGCAGAGCTAGGTTGGTAGTGAGAGTCTTTCAGAGTTGGTCTTGGGATCCATCTCTTCAGAGTCCCTTAATTCATTTGATAAGATTCTAATTACAAATCAACCCAGAAGCATGATGTCATTGAAAAATACAAGGCTTAATATTAGTACCTGTCTGCCTAATTGAGGGTCAGACTTTGGTAAACAGCTCTCAAATGAGCAGCATGGATTAATTGGAATTGGGTTCATTAACAGGTGAAGCCCTGAAGATCATCGATCCTGAAACAACCAGGGAGAGTAGCGATGCTCTTCTGCTTTAAGTGTGCTGGCCAGTTGTTCCCAAGGACAATGAATTTCTGCCTTTGGAAAGAGGTGCCTGGAGCCTGTGGGAAACTGTGACTGACATGAAAGAAAACTAAAGAGACCTGCTTGGTTTAGCTCAAAGTTTTGGTGAAATTATGTACATGTTTTACACTGGCAAGCACCGGTGGATGTGGGAAGGCTACTCATGCTTGAATGATAACATCAGCACAAGAACAAATCAGTATTAATAGTCTGTGAATTAACTTGGGGTGTAATCTAGGAAAAGACTTCCAATATCAGAGTAAACTTTGTAGCAGCCTCGTGGTAGAGGTAGCAAAGAACCTTGTCTGTGGGTGCATCAGATGCCTGATGGAGATCATGGTGTGGAAGATGAGTTTGTGGCTTGATGTCAGAAGAGATCCTTTCCAGCTTTGTGTTCAGTTTCTCCCAGCATCTCAAGAAGTTCAGCAATTTGTCTTGCCTGTGTAATTATACATTAAAATCGATGAAAGTACACTATTCACCTTTTCATTGGGATTTATGAAATGAGTCTCTGAATAAACTGATGATTCTTGCCTCTTCTGTGTTAGCATTTATATGAGGTGGGAGAAATGAAAATTGGTGTGTGAAGGGAAAGGGAGGAGGGTGTGTGATCAATGGGAACTGCTTGCCTGGATGGAACCCAGCATGCCCTGCTCGCTTAGCTGGCAAAAAGTGACTGCAAAGAGCAACTGGGAAACTCAGCATTGGTGATTTCATGAAACCCATTTTTAGATGCCTGTCTGGGATGCAGTTGATGACTGGTATTTCTTTGGAAGACCTCCGTTTTTCAGTTAGGAGTCAGTCAGCTCTAGCTCTTTATTAAACGGACTGCATGGCATAATATATTCTCGAGGGCATTGCATTTAGTTTCAGAGTAGTAGGGAGAGTTTCATATCTGAGTTCATAGGGGACAGAAGAAAGTCATCTTGGCTTGTTAGTGTGCTGTTTCTGAATCTTTAGGGTAAAGTGTTTGTAGATGAATTGATGCTCAGTCCTAAAGTTATTGCCATAAAGTACAGGCTCTGTTTACTGTGCTGTGAAATTTTATAAGGGTAGAGGAAAAATGGGATTTGGTGAGGTCTGAAATACATTTTGAACCCTAATTAGGTTGAATAAAGCTAGGAAGCCTGAAGGTTTAGTTTATGGATCTGTATTTATGAGTAAAATAAATCATAATTTGTGAATGATTTCTCGGTTTGATGGATCAATGTGCTGGGTGTGCTTCCCCAAAATTAATTTTCACTTAATAACCAATGGTGGTGCTGGAGTCAGATTCTCAGCCAACTAATTTGCTGGAGGCAAAGTTTAGGATGTTGCTTTTTTCAGCCTTTCACTGCACCAGCAGCTGGAAGATGCAGTTGTATTTTCTGAAAAGCATTGAGAGAGCCTCTCTCTCTCTCTCTCTATATATATATATTTATCTTTCTCTCTATTTTTTTAGTTCCTCCTTGAAAATGGAACATCTATGGTTTAAATATAAATGAAAGTGGATCGTTCTACTGTCTGACATACCGGTTGTTTTGCATTTTCCCCTCTTACACAGAATTAATGGCACAGTTATTTCTTACTATGCCTTCAGTCACTCCAGTGAGAACTACAAGAGGAAATCGATGTATCTGATCTTATCTATTCCTTTTTTTCCCTGAGAATTAGTATTGTATCCTCTGCAAATGATGTGTTTCTGGCCTCCTAGACTAGGCAGTGATGAAAGCCAGAAGATAGGAAAGCACTTTTTATTTTAGCCCGAGTGTTTTCTTGAACTTCTGTCTCTGATAGGAGAGTGATGAGGTCTGCAGCTGACTGTATTTTCTTGCAGGTTCAAGCTCTACTAGTTAAGAGTTGGTTTAAGTCCTTTTGTTTGTTCCTTTGAAGAGGTGTGATCCAGTCGGTTCATTGTATCCATTTGAGATAGGACAGATTCCCTTATCTAAATCACTATTCTTTATAAAGCAGTTAAGCAATGCTCTGAAATGTTTTTGAATGTAATCTTGAAATTACTTGACTATTTGATGTATTTTCAGTTTTAAAGGAGCAACTTGAATGACATGACAGAATTTTAAATTTTTAATTTGTGATTAGGAGCCCATGGTGGATTACTGTCAGTCACCATAAGATTGAGTATCTTTGGATGGCAAAAGTTCACAGTAGAGTGAATGTCCAATTAAATGAGAGACCCATGTAAATGATCTTCCCCTTTGCAAATGGCAGTGTCCCTGGGCATAGGTAGCAAAATACTGTAAATTGGCACAGTTATGTTAAGCTTAAATTCCTTTTAGATTTTTGTAAGCTGTCAGCCAGAGAACAGAAGTAATTTGTGTTCCAGTTTAGTATATAATCTGTTCTTAAACTGATTGATGTATGTGGCGAGAATACAGGCAGAGAATAAAGACCAGCACTGAAAACTGTAACGGCCTTTTCTCCTCAGGATTTCCAGTCTTTTCAAGAATTAAGAAGTTAATGGTGGCCCCTGTACTGGCAAGCTTTAGCCAAAGATTATCTCTGTTCTCTAGGAGAAAACCTGTAGTTTGTTTTTATGTTCAGAAGACCACATGGTTCTGTAACCTCATGTGCTATTTGCATTGATAACCATTTCACTGAGGCAATAAATACCAAACTGCTTCAGGTGGATCCAGTTACTGCGTAGTAATTAGTACATGTCTTTAGTCTGTCCTGGCCTAAACCACCACAGTAATAAAAATTATGTCAGTATTAGCATGCAGAGAGGGGTTTTGGATTGTGGAAGGCGCCTGTACAGCTGAAGCACAGCCACCTGAATGTCCAACAAGGCTGAAACTGCCTGTGGGTGCTGAGTTAGTTTTCCTAGGTGTAATCCTGTGGGATATTGTGGGACTGTGTGCTCTTGGTGGTGCTCAGCACATGAAGGATGTGGACTGTTTGGAGCTGGTCCAGAGGAGGCCGTGAAGATGTTCAGAGGGTGGGACACTCCTATGGAGACTGGCTGAGAGAGCTGGGCTTGTCCAGGCTGGAGAAGAGAAGGCTCTGGGGAGATCTTGGAGAACCTTCCAGTGCCAAACAGAAGGTTCTTTATAAGAAAAATGTATATAAGATACATCTACTCTTAGCAGGCCTGTTAAGAATAGATGTAAGGAAGGGATTTTGTGCAGTGAGGGTGGTGAAACACAGTGGAACAGATTCCCAGAAAAAAAATTTTTCCCATTTCCTTTGGCTCCATGGTGTAAATGGAAGTTTGCCTATGTCTGGAGATGAATGCCACCTGCCAAAGGGATGAAAGCGTAGTCCTGTTTGTTGCAGGCTTATGGAGGGGGGTTTGCAGACTTATTTTGGGAGGTTTTGGAAGGCAGCAGTGCCTCAGGTCACTTGCAGTACATCAATCACGGCACAGTAATAACAAGGGGAAATGCTACACACAGGTGGTCAGCAAAGGCAAATGAATTGTTGGATCCTCCTGCAGTAAATATCTTAACTCCTTCTCATGGATCCAGTTATTGTGCAGTAAATCAACATGTGTGTTCAGTGTGTCCTGACCTGGACTGTTAGCTGTTCAAACATTTATGTTTGAAAGAACACATCTTGGTTTTGTTCCCTGTGGGAAAAAGACTGTTGTCTGGAATAAAACAATAGAAAATAAGGGAGACTAAGTTGACATTTGAAGCCAGTACCTTGATTTATGCAGTGGACATGAAACAAACTTTAATTTTCTCCCTGAAAATAGATTGTGCACATTAGTCAGATTGCAATATTTCTTACAAATCTATGACAAACATGGTACCTGGGTACAAAAGAAGTAGTCTGGAGTCATTATCTTTGAGTGATTGGTACAAGAGCATAAGAATATATAAGGAAGGTGTTAAAAAGTAGACATTTGCAAACATAACACGCTCTTAATGTGATTCAAGGGATTTGCCCTAGTGCATGCAGGACTTTAACTGAAGTTGTGTGAAGTATTAGACAGTATTATTATTAAAATTTAGGAAAAAAATCCTTGATGGCTTATCTGTGGTGAAGGAGATTGTTCAGCAGCAACATGAGTCACTTCCATCCTTAAAACTGGGGAGGAATTAACAAGTTCATATTTTTAATTTTCAAGAAAATATGCTTTAAAAATAAATGTAAATCCAAGTATAGGACAGACTGCTGTAAAGTAAGTGCCTGAGAATGATGATGCTTTCAGCAAACTACTGTCAAATTTGATTATCCTCAGGACTTATGGGTGGCCGTGAGCTGCTCTTAGTTTTACTGTGGGAGAGGAACTGCCTGGTTGGAGACTAATTCCAAAGCATTTGGCAGGTGCTGGGATGGCATGTATGGTACAAAATACCAAAAGCATCCTTTCTTCATCTGCTGGGGAAAAAGAGCTGGCTCCCTATTTTTGTTTAGTTCCATAGAGGGAAGCAATATGTTGTGTTCGGTATCCTTGCGGAGCTTTATGAAATAGATTTTTTGAATATTCAGGAAAAAAACCACCAACCTTTAGAGGGTGATGTTAGCTTGTAGTGATAAGCTCATAGCAGATTGGTTGTCTTTGGTTTCCCTACACTGGGAGTGTCTGCAAAAAAGCAAGAAGAATTGACTGTGTGTGCAGGCAGTTTGTCTTATAACATGACTGCAGCTGTGTCAGTGCAGGAATGCTTTTACAGGAGCTTCCTTTCCCTCCTCGGGGTGGCATTACAGAGGTTTCCTGGAGAACTGAGAGCATTCTCATACATGACAGCAGCCAGCGGTGCCACTTGAGCTATTGGTGCCGTGAAAGTGTGGGTGATGCATCGGTGCAAGCCAGTAAATGTATAGGCTTAGAATTGCTGTGTGGAGCTCCAGAAATTGTGGTGGAGAGGGAGGAGTTGAAAACAATTTATGTAAGATAAGCATCTGAACATTTTGCACAAGTCTTTGCACGTGGGGACTTCAAGGCTGGATGTCATGGTGATCTTGCAAAAAAAAAAAAAACAGGAATTCCCTGAAAAGTGGTTATGATGATGGAAACCTTCCTCTCTGTTTATAGCAGCTGTGCCCTCTGCATTCAGGGAAAGAACAGGGCAAATGGGTCAAGAGATGAAAACATTTTTGCTCCCCACATTTCTTAATTTACTTTTTCACTGTGTTGTGCACTCATACAAATAACTTCTCATGGAAGAATTAATTACCTGATTTGATTCAGCACAGAAAGGGAAAGGGGCATGTTGCTCTGCAAAGTGGTTACAGTGACATATTCTGAAGACTGATAAACTTGACATAATCAAGGCATGATTGAAACTACTCGTCAGTATTTAAAACTTGAAGTATACTTAATTAGGTTTGTACTGTGAACTTTGTTTTCATTAAGACTGTTTTTGTGCTTCAGGTGAAGGCTCTGAAAGAGAAGATTGAATCAGAAAGGGGGAAAGATGCCTTTCCAGTAGCTGGCCAAAAACTAATTTATGCAGGTAATGGATATTCTGAAGATAACTTATCTGAACATGCTTTCTTTTATGTTGTTGTTTGACTTGGATGTGAATGTTAAGTCTTCTAAGAATTCTGAGTACTGAAGTAGAGACAGGATAAAAACCTCCACAAACACAAAAATTAACTCAATGTCAAAGGGAACTCTTAATTTTTAATTAGAATTTTTTAGGTTTTAATGCATGTGTGTCTGACATCTTTTCTCTTGTGACATGATATCTTAAGAATATGCTGGGTGAAGAAGAAATAGCTTTTTTTTACAAGAATTCAGGATTTAAGCAGGTCAAAGCTGCTGCTCTGGCTTAATTATTTTCTTTTTCAATTTATGCTGTGTATAGCTGAAGCACTGCTGTATATACCACAGAGAATTAAAAGCTAGATTATTTCTTTTGGATTGACAAAAGAAACTCACCACCAAATCCTTGCTGTACAAAGGTACTTTCAATACTTTTAAGCTCTGTCAGAGCTTGTGCATTATGTACTAGCAAAAAGCAGGCTAATGTCAGTTAAAAACATGAAATTAACTTATTTGAGCTTTATTTTACTTGCCTTGTTCATTCTGGTGCTAATACAGAAATCCATTTTTTTGTTTTCACTTCATCTCAGAACTTTGGTGCTATTCCAGTACTCCCTCTAGTGTTTTATTTTCTCTAAAACTGGGTCTGAAAGAAACTTTGGTGGACTTTTCACTTTTGTCATGTACTGCTTTGTAACAAGTACAAAGCTTTCACTTGTGATAAGCCAAAGCCACTGTTAACAGTGGAGAGATGCTGATGGGAGAGAAGCTGTGAGTCTCTGTGTTTGTACAGCTCCTCTGGACAACATCCCATAGCAAGTTTTATGTCCCTGGTACTTCACTGGGGGGAGTGCACGTCAAGAACATGAAGGTGGAAGTCTCTTGCACAACCAAGAAATGTGAACCAGGCATAAGGTTTTGTGCAATGTGTGTATTAAGAGTGCATGGCACTCTTAATATTGTGTTACTGTGATTGCAAAAATCAAAGATCGCATAAGATTCTGTGACATGACTGGAGTGTTCTGTGAAGTCAGAATGTATCTGCAATATTGAATAACCCTCACAAGCAGTAGGAAATGTAGGAAATAAGATTGATAATATAATATTGTACAAAGACAGATTATCTTTTTTTTTTTCCTGGACAAGAGATATGAGAGTATATTGGTGACGTTTTTACTTTTATTAAAATGAATTATTATTAAAATTATTAAACTGTGGAATTTTCATAGTTTGGTAAAGCAAAGTGACACCCCCAGCTGACTTTGATTAGAGAGGCTCTGATTGTCCATTGTGTTGACATCTGAATTTGGGTAAGCTCTAGAAGCCCTGAGACTGGTGGGTTCTGAGAAGACAGGATGTCTGTATGTATACTTTCAAAAAGTATATATATTATATTGCAAACACATTCATTAAATCCTTCCCCGAAGTGCCTATAAAAATTTGTGAGTAAACCCTTGAAGGTTCTGAGTCAGATGCTACAGGTATTGCTGTTACTGCACTACATGTAATACTTCCTTGAATGTTTGACCTGCAAGACTGGTGGAACCAGTCATTTGTGTTCTGAGTGCCACACAGTGCATGTGTTGCTTGATTTCCTTGCAATCATCAGGGTAAGGATGTGTCCTTCTTGTTGCAGTCCACTGGAGATGTTATGAAATGGAAGTAGTCTGTGGCACATCTTCAGAAAATGAATCAGTTTTAATTGCAAAATATTCCCTGAAAATTCTGTAGTGGAAATCAGTGCTGTAAAACTCACTGGAATACAGACTTGTTTTTCTGATTTGTGGTGCTACCTCCAAGTCAGCTTATTCTAAGAAAAGGCAAAGAGTATGTGATTTACTGTGTTCCTAAGTTCTTGTAGAAGTGATGCAAATCTGTTTTGTCACAGTACCACCTCTACTTGTGAAACATCGAAATTTGTAGTATAACAGATGTTTCTGGGTTTGTCTGATAGCTTTTTCATCCTTCTGTCAAGGTGGGAAATTATGGAATAGTTCTAGCTTTTTCTAATGTTTTAGCCTTGCAAATTGTTAAAGTTGCAAGGTCACACACTTGTTATTGCAGGCAATGCTCTTATCTGAAGAACAAATGGAAGATAAGTAGAAAGGAATTTCCTTTACTGTGTAAGCAGACATAAGTTACTTGGTTAAGCTTTTTGTCTGTTAATGCCTTTCCTCTGTATTACATGTATCTTTGTTAAGGATCTTTCCAGATTCCAGGGACTCTTTCCAGATTTTATGCTTTTATTTTAAATGGTTTTAAAGCATCTGCAACACTTAGGGCAGCGGCCCTCAAGCTATCCACTACTCTGTACATCGCATGAGGAAAAGTGTAGCTCTGCTGCCAAAGCTTAATGGCCAAACTGCTTTTTTTGAATTAACATTTATTTATAATCTGCATAAAACATGTTTTCTTGAGGAAATCCCAAGATCATTTCTTGATTTGTTAAACAGCTTTTTAATTTCTGCCTGTTTAATTTCCCAGGTAAAATCCTTAATGATGAAACTGCTCTTAAAGAATACAAGATAGATGAGAAGAACTTTGTGGTGGTTATGGTGACAAAGGTGAGTAATCGTTTCTTTTGAGTAGGAAGCTTCATTAATTTAATTCTATTTCTTCTTGTGATTAGTAGGTGTATATATCCATTCTTAAAACCAGTGGAATTTCATCATAAGCAAATTCAGATCAACAGTAAAAAGCTTGTGTGAATAGATACAAAATATTGCTTCATAGTCTTGGTTTGCCTGGGCTGATTTTTGCTTTTGCTCTGTGCTGAATATATGTATTAAAGAAAAAAAATTGCTAATGGCTGATTTTACTGTTTACTCTTTCATGTCTCTCTGTTATTTTTTCCCTTTTACTATTAAAAGGAAGAAGGCAACCTAGGTAGTTTGTGGTTAAATCCTCTGTATGGATCTCTTCCAGCCTTGCCATGTTGCTTTTCATAGTTCATGGCTTTTTCTCCTGTCAAACTCAACAGCATAAACCAGTAGAGACAGGATACATCTGGCAGTAAACAAACCTGTGGGTTTTGAAAGCCTGCAAGTGCAATTTATAGGGAATGACTGTGACACGTGTTTGAAGTATTTCTTCTCTGAACCACTTGTCAGGCTGCTTCCAGGAATCAAGCCACTGATTTTCCAGGCATTCCAGGCGATCTGAATCAAACTGGCTTCATCTGTGTTTTCAATATTAAATTAATTTTGAAGCTCGAGTTCCTCCTCCTGACAAAGAAAACATATATTCTGATGCCCCTTATTTATCTCTGGTAATAGTAAACATAATTAAACCAGTGGGCTTGTTAAAGATAACTGCTGTTGCTCTCTTCCTGAATGAACAGCTTGCTAGTCTGTGGTTTGCCACAGGGCCATTTATCAGTACAAGAAAACAGGTGCAGATGAGATGTCAGAGTCCAGTTTTTCATTTTGTTGATGGCAGAAGGCTCCAGAGAAGTTGTGCAACTGCCACTCCTGGAAATGTTCAAGAATTGTGTGGCTGTGGTACTTAGGGACACTGTTTAGTGGTGTGTGTGGCAGTGCTGGGTTAGATTCAATCATTTTAGAGGTCTTCTCAACAATTCTATGATTCTAAAGGCAGATCTCTGTGAAGAACAGCTAAATTCAGTATATTCTGGTAATAAAGGACCTGTACTTTGGACATTTCTTCAGTCTTACAATCTTTTTGCTACTCTTGGAGCTCAATTGCCCTTTCCTGATTCTATTGTGGGTAAGACATGCCCAGTCATGTAGACACAGATTGCTAACTTTGTCTGATGCTCAGACGTTGTTGCATTAAGGATTTAGGAATCCAGCAGAAAATAACCCCCCCTGCATTCCTACTGTGTCAGTGTTCTTCTCTGAGTGCTTATTAAAATGTTATTTGCTGTTCCCATCATGTTGGAAGCTATTCATTCTTAAGCTTTACCTCTCCTTGCAGACAAAAGGAGGAAGTAAATGTTTTCTTCTTCAAGCAGGGAATGTCTGAAGGTGGAGCACCTTGAATAAGTAGTTTTGCTGAAGTTCAGCTATTTCTCTTGGAAAGGCAAAGATTGGGGTCAGCTTTGTCAGCCCTTGGGGCTATTTTTATATCATGGGATTAATACTGTATCCAAGAAAAATTCAGGTTTCCATTAGAGATGTGAAGATTATTTCACAATTGCATATAAGTATTATTCACTCTATATATTCTGCTGTAAGTTTGGTAGTCCTTCATTTTGCTTTATCCTTGGTGCTTACTTCATGAACTGAAGAGATGCTATTTTAGTGCTCTGAATGCATAGATTGCATAACTGAAACATGTTGCAGGTGAAGTTTAATTTTTTTTCTCATCTTGTGTTCCAGCAAACAGCATTTGTAATGAAATGTGATTTCTGTCTTTATCACTTTTTTTCACATCTGAGTGGTGAGAAAAGCTTATGCTTGTTCTGCAGATAGTTTTTGGCAACTGTCTTGGCTTCTTCTGGAAAATGTGCTTTTGTAAAACTCAGGATTGTTTTCATATTTAGAATATTGTGGTCTGTAAATATTTAGATCTTTGAATTTCACTTCAGAGTGTGAGCGCTCATGTGTGTGAGTACCTCAGTGACGCTCTCAGTTGCTTGTTTAAACACAGTGAAGGGCAAGAGAGAGCTAATGTCTTGCAACATTTTAATGTTGTGCTTGATGTTGAGGCAGCGATAGCAAACACAAATGGTCTTAACAGAACTCAGAGAGCCGTGGATTTATGATCTTTGTTCCATGCCTGAACTCTTTTGTCCTCCTGTAGCCCAAAGCAGCAGCTGGAGCGACTCAGCCATCAAATGCCACTTCCACTGTTGGCTCAACAACTGCAGCTCCCACAGCAGTTGCTGCACCAATCCCTGTTCCTGCCCCTGTGCCAGCTCCTGCCCCTCCACCACCAGCACCAGATGCAGTGGCTTGTGAGCCAGCACCTGTGAGTGCTCCGAAAGAGGAGAAGCCTGAAGAAAAACCACCTGAGGCACCAGCTGCTGTCAGTCCATCATCAATTGACAGGTATGGGTAAGCCTCCAAAAATGGGTTCCTGTTTCTGTTGCTTCTGGTTTTGATTTTAAGTTTTTATTACGGTGTTACGCCAATCACTCTCTCCATTCTATTTAATTTTTCTTCTTTCTTGACTGTAATTTCGGTCTCAGACTCAAGTATGTTATTACTGATTGTAAGAAGCACCTCTCCTTTTTTATGCCTTCTCCTGTGGGAAGTGTGATCTTGGGAACAAACCTGTGGAGGGGAGAGTTAAATGACACAAGATTTGAGCTCCTGTTAGGCATTTCAGAGTTGCTATCCTGCAAGTTTCTTTTCAGACTGAGAATATTCACCTGCAGTGGGGATCCACTGCTGACAAAGCTCTTGAAGTCTGAAGAGGAATGTGTCCTGTCCTGCTCATAACCCTCTGATTGTGCTTTTGATAATGTTGGTCAGATTCAAACCATAAATTCCTTATTGCTGTATGAGTCTCTTAATTTTTGCAAAGAGCTTTTACTTCAAAAATGTAGGATGTGGTATTGCTTTTAATCATGTAATGCATTAAAGCTACAAGGTTGGTTTTTTTTTTTTCCCTGAGTGTTCTTTGACCTATCTGCAGGTAATTAATTCTGAAACCTGGGAAAACTTTTCACCTCAATTTTCTACAGTTGAGAAAATCAAGTGGAAGTTAGAGGTTTCACCCCTGTTGTATGCTGTTGCCTTTTTTTGCTTAAGTTGCTGAAGTACTGCATGGGATTAAAATGTTGTTAACAGGAATTTAAGGACCCCCGAAGTGCTGCATAGCATCAAATCTTCATTTTTGTGCTCTGGGTTTAAATTATTTGTGTGTTATTTCTGGGAATACTGGTGCACAAGACAGTATTTTTTAAGTGATTGTATTTAAACACTGTCGAATACTGATTTGATGATAACAAAGCAACACTTGCAATTGCCTAATGTCTTGAAAAACTCATCACAAATTTCTTGCACTAAATGCACAAATTGATGTTTTAATTTTACTGTTCTGAGAAATGAGTATTTCTTAGAAATGGAATGCAAATGAAGTTTCATTTATCAGTCAAATTAACTTAGTTGTTAAAAAATACTAATAAGTGGGGTTATTTTCTTTTTCTTTTTTCCCCTGCTCAATTTGTCCAGTGAGTTCAAAGATCAATCTGTCATACTGAAATAGTGTTTTTCATGTACAGATTGCAGTTTTGTAAAACTGCACTAAGGGACCCTCAGTGTACACACTTGACAGGGAGAAACAAAATAATTTAACATAGACATCAAAGTCATCACCTGCCTTGATTTCAGTGAATGCTGTTTGCTTCTGATTTGCTTTGCAAGCTAAATTACTAAGGCAAGATTTATTGACCCAAGGCCAGGCCAGCTGGCATCTTGCTTTGTCTTTGATCTTTTCTTGATTGTTTCACTAGAATCTGTCAGTAGTTAAGATTTACATTCTTGATGTAACAAATTATTTCTTGCATAGATCTTACAGAGATCTCTGTAAGTGCCTTGCTGGATTTTTTGTGGCATCTTCTGAAAACATTCAGATCAATCTGATGATCTTTCACTTGCTGATAGGAGTTGCCAAGTCTGGTAGCCTGATAAATTTGAGGTTTCTACAGCTCCATGTACTCAAGTCTATCATGTTATCAAGACTGTGTATTCCCAAAATATACACACAATATGGATATACCTATAAATATGTGTCTGCCTGCTTAGGTCAGCTCAGGCGGGAAAAATCCCAGCACTCATGCAAGATAGATCAGCCGCATCCACTTCCCCTCTGGCTGTTTAGAGCACAGCCCACTACTGCAAAATGAAAATGGACAAAACACAAAAGAAAAATATGAATTTCTCTTTTGATAGCTGGCCCCTTAGAGTTTGCCAAGTTCTTGGTACCAGGGCATGGGGACTGCCTGAGCCCTGCCAGCCCGCTCCAGACCCTGATACTCAGATTCCCATTGCACATACACACACATGGAGGGCTCGCCCAGGAACTGGCTGCAGTCCTTGGCTTTCCCACTTCCACACTGGTCTCAGCAGTTGCTGGCTCCACAGGTGTCTGGATCCCCCTGTCTCTCAATTCCCTGTCCCTGTGAACACTTGGAATTCCAAATACATGTGTGTAGAGTAGAGACACACACCCCCCCACATTATGAAACATTTTTAGAAGTAGAATTTAATAAAAAGACAGGATGGATTGGGTGATGAGGGCAGAGCACAGCCAGGCGAGTGTTTCTTGAGTATGATTGGCCCTTTTTCTCCTCTTCTTGCACTCTTGACCCATGCTCTTCTTCTGCATGGTGCCTTAAGCTTTCCTTTCCCTGCCTTTGTTTCTTCCTCTGGATTTCTTACCCCAGCACTTTTTCCTGGCACCCCACAGTGAGTTGGGCTCAATGCCCTGTGGGCTGTAATGCCCTTGAAGGAGTCCTGCTGACCCACCCTGGGTGTCACCCTGAGCGCAGGGGGCTGATGCTGTAATTTTGCAGCTCTGGGAACTGGGCAGCCTTGGCTGTGGCTGATTAAAACTGGTATTCCTCTGTTCTGTTGTGCCTCTGTGTTCCTTGCTGTTCATGGAGGTGAACCTTTAATCCTGTAATTTAACAACTTTGATAACTTGAGATGGAGTAATTGCAGATGTTAGCAGTTTGTATTCCTGGGAAAGCAGTATACTGAGACTTTAATAAGTGCTTGCCACCAGCCTCCTTGGGTCCTCATTGAGGTCAAGCTGGTGGCTGTGGGGAAGCAGTTAGTGAGACTGCTGTGTGCTTTTGAAAATCCACCTTGTTCTCCCACCCTTTAAAGCATTCAAGCAAGCAGATGGCTAATCCCTGAGCAGATGGGCAAGAGCCAAACTTCTGGGGGGTAGCGGGGGAAGGTTGGCCTTGTTTTAAAAATTTAAAAGTTTGTAAAATCTATTCTCACTATAGGACCAAAAGAGAGCTCTTTTGAAAGCTTTGTTGGTTTTTTAGAAACAAAAGGGGCTATTAGAGTTACAGCTGCTGCTGCTTTTTTTTTTTTCTTTTTCTTTTTTTTTTTTTTTTTTTTGAAAAACAGGAAGTTTTCCAAAGTTTTGTAATTACCATTGCACTTGTCTTCATCTTACAGTACAACAGGTGATACATCTCGATCAAATCTTTTTGAGGATGCTATAAGTGCACTTGGTAAGTGGAGAGTTTTTTTTTTAATGTAGACATTATTTTGGTGCAGCAGAAAAATGACGGATTAGCAGATGTTGACATTTTCTTCTGTATCTGTCATTGTTAAAGTTATAATTAAAGTGCTCCTCTCTAAGACCTGAAGTTGATATCTTGGAACCAGCTTCAATATTCTTCCTTACTGAAGAATATTTCCCTTTATATATTTTTATTGTGTGAAAGGAAGATCCTTGCACTCCTGCCTTTTTTCCCCATTTGCTTTAATTTCTCTTCTAACTATTCACTTTGAAGTAGCTTGAATAGAAGACTAGATGTAAATATGTGTGTGCTTTTCACTTTTGCACCCCAGAGTGCAGGGCTGGTAAAATGGATGTCTTTATTATGCACTTGTTCCAGCTTTGAAAGTACTTTGCTTTTTGACACATTAAGATTAGATAAATTCACCAGATCTGCTGCTGAGAAATGAATGCCTCCATGTATTTACAGTCAACTTACTCTTATTTTGACAGTTTAAATAATCTTTGTTTCTCAGTGAAATAGACAGAATAAAGACAACAGGAAGCTCTGCCCATCATCTATGCTGATTTGGGTGGCTAGGAAATTATTAGGCAAACCCACAACTCCTTACTCCTACTGAAATTTTTGGGTTGTTTTGGAGTGTAACAAATTCAGGTATAGCAATAAGGAGGAGGTGGGGTTTTTATTCTGTCTTTTGTCTTTAAATATGAAGCTCCAATTTGGTACAAAGAGTAAAACCAAGTAAATAGTTTCACTTACATTTTCATGTGGATATATTGGAGGCAGGTGCTGTAATTAAGCAGCTCAGAGTGATTTAGAAGCAGCAGTAATATTTTACATGACTTTGTGGTAGCTAATAGATTTAGTCTGTCCAGCTGCAGCTTAGATCTTAATGTGACAAACTGTTTTAAATTGTATAATCCAAAATAGCTGATAGAGACTGATAGCAGGAGACAAAAATGTAACACTAAAACTAAACTGGCTGAAATTATTGCTGTTACCAAAGGTGGTTCTTTAACCATTCATATTATCTTAGTGGTCAAAGATGATGTCATCACCAACACTCATGTTAACAGTGTTGATCAGCAAGTTAAATGAAGCTGGTGGTCTTGATTAAAATCTCTTCAAAATTGGGTAAAAAAACCCAAAATATTTCGAGAGCATCACCTCACGATCCATGTTGTATGGGAGTTCTTTGGTTGGTGTCTGGTGGGGTAAACCCATGTGTCCCTAACATGTTTGGAAATAAGAGGTATTGAGTGTGATTTTCTGGGTAAGCATACTCTAAGTGTTGTCAGCCAATAAATATTCAAGGGCAATAGGCATGAACTCCGTGGTTCGTTTTCTTTAAAAACCGTCCTGAAGGGAATTTGCTTGCACAAATTGATGGAGTATGTTTTCACATCCTAAGTTGGATCCGACACATATTCTAACTGTGGCTTCTCAATTACATTGTCTGAAATGAATTTACTTTGCTTTAAAAACAGGGATTGTTTTCTATGATTTGCTGTTGTTTTCAGTTAAATTGCTGAAAAGTGATGTGGCTTTTTATGCTGCGTGAAAATCTGCACGTCTTGCAGTCCTTGTGCAACCACATCTTTCACAGGAGCAGCCTAAGATTTCTTTAGGGCATAGGACAAGAATTATTGTGGGGAGTATGATGAACTGGATTTCAGTGTTAATCCAGCTTTAAAATGTTGCTTGAAAGATAAAAGCACAGAGCAGAATCAATTCAGCATTGACCTCAAACATTTCCACTAGCACCAGGGACAGAAAGGCCCAGCTGTGTATCATGACATTGCTGGTGTGCAACTTCTGAATTATTATTCTTGGTCTCACTTTTGCACAACTTAGGAAGTAGATTGTATGGAGTACATGCACCTATGTTTTCAGTAATTCTGTTTTCCTCCTTTGGCGTTTAATTATGCCTTATGTAGCAGCCTGTGCTGCAGAAGTTACCCAGCCTTTTTGCATCTTTTTCCTGTATTAAATCTTCTAGTCTCTACCTTACTTATATTGAAAAAGCAATACAGAAGTGTTCAAGTAGTAAGTAATTACATCAACAGGTGTTCTGACTGCTTGGTTAGTTTCTTAGCAGTAGTAGGGGTAAACTAGTGCTATGTAAGGAAGAATGTGAGCAGAAGTAGCAAAATCATTGTGTTGGGACAATTATTGGCTTGGCTTTTTTGCTTCCCTGAAGATAGAAGTATAGATGTATATATCTTCAGAGCAAAGTTCAGGTGACTTTTTTATTTCACGTTTGAAAAAATGCGGGTAGATGTGAAATGAATGATCATGTAGTTCTGTATGAAGACATGAAGAACTTACCAATCCTTAAATTCAGGTTGGCACTATTACTTTGAAGTCCAAATAATAAATACTCAAATTAGTCAAGGCTTTAAAACCCTTTATTTATGGATAATGCACAAGTACCCTTGGGCTAGGGCTGTTTTATTGTTTGTTCTTGAGCATACTGCCCTAAGTCATACACCCACTGATTGTTTAGAAGCACATGTTAGGAAAGAGGCAGTGGGGCTGTTTTAATGTTGGCTTGAGTTAAACACCTTCTCCCTAAGGGAATAAAACATCATGTTTTCTTTGATTCTTTTATTTACAACTTACTTGCCTTAACAGAGTAGCTCTTGTATTTGTTTCCTCTGGGTTTTTAAAATATTATTATTAATTAGTTGTTTCTTATGATGGCTGTTCATTGTTTGGCTGTCCTGTCACTAACTTGCTAGTTTGCAGTCAGTCAGTAGTAGGATTTCACTGAGATCAGGAATACCTTTATCCAAGGAAGGAGATGGTATTTTAATGCCTAGGTTTGTTTGTTAGTGGTGTTTTTTCCTGCCAGGAAGATAACCTTGAAGATTTGCCCAATTACAATGTATGGTAGAACAGCTACTTTTTTTTTGTAATTGTACTACTTGCTGTCTGCGTTCAAGGCAGGAATATTAAGTGGATTATGAAAAGAGATAATAATTGTCCTTACAGTAACATTAGTGTAGTGAACAGTTGCCCTCAAATAGTTCCATATATGTGTGTGTGCCTTTTGTCTTGATTGCTGCAGGTGTGGGATAGTTTTCATCTATTTTTGCTGTAAGGGGTGGGGGATTTCATGTGATGGATGTCTAGTCAAATGTTAAATTGAGTGGGATAAAAATTAAAAATTAAATGAGATGGCTTGGTTTCCTGAACCCCCACTGAAGTCCTGAGTGAGTTTCCTAGATACAACTTTTAAGTCTTCTGCATGATTTGAGTTTGTCCATATTAAGTTGATTAAATTACTTTGACCATCATCACCAGAATGTAGCAATATATAGCAATATCTAATCACTAATTGTCATCTATCTAACAACAGCATAGCAGAATGTCTTTATTTGGAAAATCCTCAATGGCTAATAATTTGACAGGCAGATTTCAAATTAATACATTTCCAAATGTAAGCTGCAGGAGACTTCTCTTGATTACATGAGGAATTGAATATTAGCTGTGAGGATGCCCTTGACCTTAAATGTAAACTTGAAGAGAGAACATTATTTCAATTACAAGTACAGAAGTATCACAAGTACTGCTTTTGTCAGTAGAAGTTTACATTATCTTCATTACCCTTCACTATTTCCAATCAAATTCATAATGAAACCACTGAATATATTTGGAATTAAAGCCACAGAACCACGGCATGTTTAATATGAAGTACTCTTTTCAATGAACGACTGGAATTCAGGTGGAAATTACACTTACCTATTGAAACTTTTTTTTTATGTGTGTGTTTGATTATTTTCATCTTATTCCCCTAAAATGATGGTCCTGTGACTTGTAGTGACTGGGCAGTCCTATGAGAACATGGTGACTGAGATCATGTCCATGGGCTACGAGCGGGAGCAGGTGATTGCAGCACTGAGGGCCAGCTTCAACAACCCTGACAGAGCAGTGGAATACCTTCTGATGGTGAGCACTTACCTTGCCTGAACCTTTGTTTTCCACTTAATACCTCTCACTTTGATTTTGGTGTTATTTTGAACATTACTCAGTTGCTGAGAGTGACATTTGCCATCTGGAAAGATGAGATTGAAATTTTGACAGACATGGTGTGTTATAGAAAACACTGAAGTAATCCCTAACCACCTCTTCCACTTTGCTTTCATTTTTTGTTAATTTATATGGATATGTCTGTTAAGTATGTCCAGTTACAGTGATAGCTTTAACTGCCAATGGTTTTGTGTCACCTCTTAGTGACACCATTAATTGATTAGTCATACTTTTGTATCCATATCATCACCCTTCCTTAGGCTCCCATTCACTGATTTTGCTAACAATGCAGTGTTCTTAATATACTTCACAAGCAGAAAGGTTTGAGAGGGTTTTTTTTTTTAACTCTGCTTAATTTAACTGGTGTTTTCATTTCAGCACTGTTTTAGAAAAGAAACCATTTTCATTTGTTAAAATAAAGCTTGAAGAGTTAAATGAACTTCATTGGCATGAGAGGAAATAGAAATGTAGTTTCACTTCAATGAAAACGCTGGGCTTTTTGGATTTTTTCTTGTTGAACACCTTAATCTGACAGGTGAATTATAACCGAGTAGAATCTGTCTGATTTTGTTGCTTAATCAGTATTTCCGGTACATTTAATTTTTGCTCTGGCACACCATTTTTCCCCTGATGAGGTTTTTCCTTTTAGCAGATCTGAACTTTATTAAAATCTGGCAACTAGATATCTTGACCTAATCCTTGCAAAATACATGTGGATTGAATTTCTGATTGATTGATAAGAAATCTGGCATCTTTACCCTCCAATTACAAAACGTCAATTTTATTAATGAAGTTTTCCTTCAGTAGTTACAACTTCAAGTCCCTGGCATGCTTCCTACTTACATTAATGTTCCCAAGACTGTAATCTTCTGATTTTAAATTGACAACAAATGTTTTGAGTTTAAGATATGAAAAGTTTAATTCCGAACTAGCATTAGGCCAAGCAAGGGTGAATGCAATAGCTCTCAACTCTCTGTCATAAGTCCTCAAGTTCAAACATTTGTTTTTCATGTTGTAGAAATGTTGGGTTTACTGTTCATCTGGTCTGTAAATAGACCATGAATTCAGTGCCTCCCCTAAGTGTTTGGCCTGCTGTGTGTGTGGCGAGAGAGTATCCCCATGATGGAGCTACATGGCACATCTGCAAAATGCATTGATTGCTATGAGCTGTCCTTGCATTTTTATCTTTATTAGAATATCCTTATAATTAAATCCTTAATTTTTAGTCATTCAGTAGGTCCTGTATCTAAAGTGGGTCCTTCTGTTATATAAGATGTCCCTTTATGTGTTTGTGTTATCCTTCCCTGGAAAATACATTTTCTTTTTTCTTCCTCCTGCTGGAAAAGGGAGTAGGGAGGAATGGTCTTGCTCTTGGATACCATATTAGATAGCAGACTTTTTGCTGTCCTACTAGAAGAATCCTTTTGCTGTAAATGGTCTTTGTAACTGTTCTGGATCTGCTGGGGTCTGAAGTGTTCCTTACTTTCCTGCTGCATATTAAAAAGGTTTTTTTTAGCTACTATTGATCTGATCTGTTGAGGACACTGTTCTTTGACCCTCTCTCTACATATACTTGTATCCAAACTATCATCAGCACTATCTTTTATATAATCTGCAGATTAAGACAAGACATTAGAGATTTATTAAGTGTAACAACACTGTCCAGGTTTAAAGAACCTGAGTACAGCAAGGGTAAGGTGTTGGGAAGGACTTAAACTGTAATTAAAGCACAGCTGTTCCCCAGATGAGCCCTCAAGAGTCCACTTGTTGTCAATGGTTCAGATGGCAAGTCCTTCAGTTTTCATGGCATGATCATTGAGGATTATAGATGTAATCCTGTTGTTGTGGAAGGAGTTGCAAAAGATGATCTTTATTTTTCTATGCACCAGGCTCATCTTTGGAGGTATTTCCATTCAAATCTCTCTTTCAGCCAAGGATTTCCTAACCTCTAGTTAAGAAGGAGTTTTGTCTTCTCTGCTGTAGCCAACCTCTTTGTCTGGATATTTTTAGGGAACATTTCTTTAGTGAGAGTATAGTAAAATACTGAACATAATTCCTAGAGAGGTGGTCAACGTCCTCTGCCTGTCAGTGTTTCAGAGGCATTTGGACAATGCCCTTTACAGGCTTTAACTTTTGGTCAGCCACGAATTGGTCAGTCAGTGGGACTAGATGATCATTTTAAGTACCTCCCAGCTGGAACTATTTTGTTCTCTGTTCTGTGCAGAAGGTGGACCTGATGTGATTACTGCCCTGCAGAGAGCAGTATCAGCTAAAAACCACTGTACTGCTCCGTTAAACAGTAAACAATTGTTTCATCCTCCATAAGGCAACAGTGGCCTTTTTTTGCTGTCCAAGCAGTGTTTGCATTCAGAGTGGCTTGTGTGTGGTTTAATACCATGCTTTATTCTGTTGTGTGGCTGTGTGAGCAAGGTCCATACGCCTCACTGGCATTGTCTGATTGCAACTGTACACAGTCTCTGTTATTTGGAGAGGGGTACTTCAAGCTTGTGTTCAAGAGTTAAGATGATGTTCAAGATGACAAATAATTTCTAAGTAAATTTGTTTGAACTGGTTTACACAGTCCTTCCATTCAAGAGCAAACTTAGGAGTTTAAACAAGCACATGTTGTTTGATCTGGACACAGATTGCAGTGATGACGTGTGCCTGTGAATAGGTGAAATCAACTAGTAATTTCATAAGATTAACCCAAATTGTTACATTATACTTGGATTGCCAGAAATGACTGATTTGATGGGAAAGGTATTTAATCAGTGCTCTGTAAACCACTGATAAGGGAGAGTTACATCAGAATTATACCATGAATGGAATCCTCCTCCCCCTCAGCAGAGGGAGGGATGTGTACTGAGCTCACTGAGCCATGTGAAGGTAATGAAGTGTGTGACAGGGAAATCTTGCTTTTATTCCCCTGAGTGGCTTAAATGTGCAGTTGATGATCAGGTTATTTATACCTTGATGTGTGTCTTAATTAACAGGTAAGGCAAAGAGCATTGCTCAGAGCACTGTCCAACTCTCCCTTTCTAGATGTGCCCTCTATATTAGCTGCATATTTGTCCTTTTTGTTCAGGTGTAATGATGAACATACCATGTGAAGATCATGTTACAGCAGGACTTTTAATCTACATTACCTACCAGTGATTTTTATGGTAGGCTTGACAAACCTCTTCATTGTCTGGTTACCCTGTAGCTCTGTAATATTTTCACCCACTCAGTTCCTTACATTTTGTGATTCCCCAACACAAGTGGGTGGCCCTTGCTTGGGTAACTTCTCTGGCCTATTCCAACAGAGTTTGTTATAATATTCTTTGTGTCTCTCCCATAAGTAAGTTTCCAGGCTTCAGAAAGGTAGATTAAAAGGACAGACTTGGTGCAGGAGTTCAGTGCCAGTGAGGAAGGCAGGGTAAGGGTAGGAAGGAATTCCATGCAGGAGAAAAGTAGCTGAGTGAGGTATCATTGTTGTATAACCAGAGTTCTAGTTTATTGTAATTTTGTGTTTTAGCTTTGTCCATTTCAGGCCTCTGAGCAGTCAGTTCCTATATAAAGTTGCTTGCACATAAAAAATAAACAAAAAGCAAAAGTTAACTATTTTTTTAAAACTTGCTAAAGCTATGTGACATACAGACCTTTTCACCTTTAAGATATTGTGAATGACACCTTTTCATTTAAGGAAACAGGTCCCAAGGGCTGTGTTCTTGTATCTCTTCTCAGTTCCTTGCCAGTTGTATGGAATTGTTAATCTTAGTTAGCATTTTGTACTGCAGTTTGTTGCTGTAATGTCACTTTTGCACAACAATATAACATAGTGTAACAGTGTATTTAGTTTCATTTTTTCATTCACTTCAAATATTTTTAAACAGGATTCAAAGCAAGTGTTTTTTATCAGGCAAAGTGTGTTTTAAAGTGATGCAGGGCATGCTTTACTGCCTTTTTATACAAATCACACATTTTTCCTGCCAAAAAGTAAAATTAATCTTTTCACAGTGCTCTCTGTCAGTTACAAATGCATAACTCACAGGATCTTACCTTGTATTTGCAGTGAAAGCATTAAGGTTTTTATTTTTCCCCCTTCATTCTGAAACCCAAATACTGCATGCAGTTGAAACATGTCTGTCAGCATTCTGTGGGTAATTCTGATGTGAACTGTGGCTTTAGGGGATACCTGGAGATAATCAGGCTGTGGCTGAACCCCCTCAACCACCAAGCACTGGTGCATCTCAGTCTTCAGCAGTGGCAGCAGCAGTAGCAACCATACCCACGACTACTAGTTCACTAGGAGGTAAGAAAGGCTGTATTGGAGAAGATGTGATAAACAATGTGCCCTTAACCAATCTATTTTTAAATCAATTTTAAGTTCCAGGTGCTTGTGAGCTCTTCAGAGGGAATTGGATAAAGAGCTGTTAACATGGTCATTCCAGGTGTGGTATTTTCTTGGGACAAGTGGCTTGTTGTATGTCATGTGCAAAGTTTTCAAAAAATGCAGTGAACTTGCACAATTTCTTTAATTCAGTATTCTGGATTCTGAAGTGCAAGACCACAGATGAGAAAACAGAGATTGTGTTTTCTCTCACTTAAACTCTGATTTTCTACTCTATAACTGATTGGGGACTGTCCACTTTGACTATATTAATATATTTCCCACACAGAAGCTGGGATATCAAGGGAGAAACCCGAAATTTAGCAATGAAGTGTAGCACTGGAGAGACCTATAACTGACCTAGGACTCCTCACTCAGCAGTGCAGCACTTTGACAGTGGCTGGTGCCTGCTGAAGAGAAGGGTATTTGTCAAGAATTTATCTCCCTCTTAAAGGGAGGTGGATAAATACATGAAAGGAGCCTAATGAAAGGGTAGGAAAGGTCTGTCTGGAAATGGTGCTCAAGATAGAAGAGACAAGACAGTGGATTGGGTAGATGTGTCTGGTTGAGATGAACCAGAGATGAGACATCCAGAGGAAAGTGTTGGAGATAAGGACAAGGCTGTTGGATCTTAAAAGACGACTGGGTAAAAAGGAAATGCATTGTTTAATCTTAGAATAAAGACATTTTCCTTAAAGCTAAAGTGAGGAAGCAAATTATTTTATTCTTCAGTGAATGGTGTGTTGTCCGTTTCATGTCCTGTTTCTGTCTAAAATTGCAGTGTAGGTATGCATTTTATAAGGATTCTCATAACTTTTTAAAAAAACATGTTATTTCACTGATCTTTTTTTTCAGGACATCCACTTGAGTTTTTACGAAATCAGCCTCAGTTCCAGCAGATGAGACAAATTATCCAGCAAAATCCTTCTCTGTTGCCAGCATTGCTACAGCAAATTGGAAGGGAAAACCCCCAACTACTGCAGGTGGATCTTAAAACTAGAAAACAATGCTTACTAATTCTGATTTAGCTTTTGCAAGAGCGTCATATGTTGATGTTGTCTCGGATAATATGTTACTAGCAGTTACAACATTCTATTGCTGGCTTTTCAGCAGTTGTTGCTGTACAGAATGTATTTTCTGTGACATTGGATACAAATTTGAGACTTCATAAGAGGTGCAGAGGAGGGGGTGAGGAAGGGGGAGGGATCACTGCAGTTGAATTGAAACATTAAAATTGCATTTTTTATTGTTAGATATAACAATATTTTTCTGTGCGCTTCTTGCACGTCCCTTTGACTTCTTAATTCTCTGAAAATAAATATTTTTACTTGTCTCTTGGCACACTTAAACTCCAATTATTAAATATACGTGTTTCTTTTACTGTTCTGTGCATCACAGCAAATAAGCCAGCACCAGGAACATTTTATTCACATGTTGAATGAGCCAGTTCTAGAGTCTCGCCAAGGTTTAAGTGGCAGTGATGATGGTGCCAGCACTGGAGGAATAGGAGATGCTGGGAATGCTCATATGAACTACATTCAAGTAACACCTCAGGAAAAAGAAGCTATAGAAAGGGTGAGCCTTTCTTCTTTGAAATTCTTGTGGCTGTTGGGTGTTGACTCCAGTGCATGCTTAAGACCTACCTAACTTAAACTTTGTTTGGCTCAGTAGTTCTTATATCATATTTGGTGTTTTCATAGTTGGCATTTCACAGCTGTTGTAGCCTTGTTTCAAGTCATATCTTCTCTTGCTTTATAGCAGTTGAGTCTAAAATATCTTAAATCTGTCTTACTGAGGAGAGGCAGAGCATTTTAAGTGATCAGAGACCATCCTGTGATAATTAACAATGGAAATGGATCTCCCATTTTATTCAGGAATTATTCAGGAAGTAATCCTGCTTGCTAAAGCCTCTGCCAGTGCTGTTCTAGATCATACCATGACAGGTCTCCAGGTACAAAGGCCTGGCTGCTTGAGCACTGTTTGCAAAGTACTTAAAAAGTAAGAACACTCATAGTTAAGTAAATCAGTTGAAGTCAAAACTTTGCCCAGTTGTCTGTCCATGACAATTAGTTAATTATAATTTTCTAAAAGTACTGCTAAGCATGAAAATATACTCTGAGGTGGTACATTGCATTCATAAATGCTGCGTTACTGACCAAATGTGGTTTTGCATAGATGGCAATGCCTCAGAGATTTTTCTTAGGACAGATTACAAGAGTTTTGTCATACTGTGGTAGTGGTTTGGTACCCCAAAGACAATGTTTTTTCATCTGGCAAAACCAAAGTTTAAGTAAGGACCATTAGAAGATACCTATTTGAATCTTAAGTAAGGACCATTAGAAGATACCTATTTGAATTTGAAGAACTAACTAGGTGTTAGTTCTCTAGATCTTGAGGAAATTGGCAAATTATAAAATTAGTCTAATAAAACTATTTGACCATGTACTTATCACAGGTCATCATCTTTAGTCTGTTGCATTTTCTTTTAAAGTAATTTTATGCTGCAGAATTTTATTACCTCTACTGCCTGTTTTGAAACCCAGCAAAGATCCTTCTTTCTCTTTCCATGAAAGACAAACCTCAAAATTTAATTTCTTAGTATTGCAGCTGATGCCTTCATGCTGTCTGTGTGCTAGAAATAAAATCTAAGAATGGCTTGTGAGGGATAATAGGACACAGTTTTTCTCATAGTTATTTGATCTGCCCCATACATGAAATGCCTTGCAGGTGCTGAGGATTTTAAGAAAATCTCCAGATAGTGGAGTGTACTTGCCTTTGGCTAAAACAAGAATTCATTTGCTGAGTGCCCCTAAGTGCTGGCTAAACCCTTGGCACAGTAATAAGTTCTCCTCTGATGTTCTCATGCCCTGTTGTTGCAGGGTTCCAGACATTAATTAATTCCTTGACTTCTGAAAACCAGATTGCTCTCAGCTTACTTGTCTTGGCTGCAGTGTGTAGTTAATTTTTTTAAGATAAACAATTGAAAATATGGCCTAATGTGATGTGCTGGACAGCCTACTAAAGATCACAGGCTGGGAGCTTTTGTTCCAGGCAATTTTTTGTTAAAAGTCCTTTGGAGCTTTGTATAATTGCTTAAAATGAGCATTGTTTGAAGTTGTTTGGTTTTTTTTTTTTGCAGCAGTGCAATGTGACATTACTTCATGACAACACTGTGACCCAGGTCTGTTTTAGGCTTACTGTGTCACTAAAGAAGTGACAAGTTTTTATGGTGGTTCATTAGACTTAATCCAATCACCTTTTCAAGTGAGGATGCTCTTTGCTAAAGGCAGAAGCAGCACCTTATTTTTCACTCGCTAAAATCTGCATTGAGCTAGGCAGCAGTGTCATTTTCAAGAAGGCAGTAATTGCTTAAGCGACATCTCAAGACACAAAGACATACAAAGAAGCCTAACATGCAAAATGCACTTCCTAAATATGTTTCTTTTCTTCAGTTAAAGGCATTAGGATTCCCTGAAGGACTTGTGATACAGGCGTATTTCGCATGCGAGAAGAATGAAAACCTGGCTGCCAACTTTCTTCTACAGCAGAACTTCGATGAAGACTGAGAGAATTCTTTTTTTTTTTCCTATTTCACACCTCACACCAGTGCATTACACTAACTCTGTTCACTGGATTGTCTAGGATATTTGGGCTTACATTCATAATGCTTGGTGTATGGAATATAGGGAGTGGGTGGAAGGGAGAACATAGGAAACAAAGCAAAGAAAGCAACAAGTTTTTAATGTCTCTTTTAAATTAGCAGATGCAGAAAATCGCACAGTGTAAAAAACAAAAAATATATATTCAACCAAAAAATCAGCTTCTGCAGATAATTAGTTCCTTCTGTAAACTGTAGGTTAACTTTTTCTAGGTTTTCACTCTTACTGTACTAGTTCCAGAAATGTAGTGTAATGCACTGCTTCATGTTCCTTTCCACTTAGTATTGACTTTGGAAGTAGCCTGTGCTACGTAGATTTTAACAGTCTGTATTTCATGGCAACACTGGATAGCAGCTTTGTGAAATCTAAAAGATCTGAGCAAATGTAATCCTGAATGCCAAAATAGGGCTATTCGGGTTTTTTTTCTTCAGCTGTGTTAAAGTAGTGCAAGAGACACAGTATTTTTGTCTAATGCTGAATTAGAGCAGTGTTGGCTTTTTTCTTTTTTTTTGCAATGAAAACCCATTACAGTTAAAAGTGTCCTGATTATTGAGAAACACCACCCCCTCCTTTGTCCCCGTGAAATGATCTGAGAAACTATATACATACAGAAAAAAAATATTATCCTGTTTACATATTTTATCTTTGGGAAAAAAAAAATATAGATACCTAATTACTTCTTTTAATGTCCTTTTAATGTTATCTTGCAGTAAAAGTTTTAAAAGCAATAGATTGCATGTTTGGTTTTGTTATATGCACTCTAGTGAGTTGAATATTCTTTTTCTGCCAGCAAACAAAATGCAAGCTTCATTTTTGTCTGCTGCAATGAGAATTTATCAAATCAAATTTCACCTTCCCAACTTTGTTGAACCAGCTTTTATAGTACAGCTGTAAGTGTTCTGTTGCTCTTGAGTAGATTGTAGTGTTCAAGCTATTTCTGTTAAGTAAGGACTTTTGGGGATTTATTCACTTTATAAGGATGAGAAGTTCAAAACTTGAGATATCAAGCAAACTATGAATTTATTCCAATGTAAAAAGAATTGACACTCGAAACTTTATATTGAAAATAAACTCTGGTTACAGAGTTTTGAATCTTACTTCTTCGTACCTACTTATCATTTATTTTGTTTAGTCATCATAAAATGTTAACAATCTTTTTTTTTAATACATGTTTACTTTTAGAGGTAATTTCGCCCATCATTGCAATACTATGAATAAAAACAAATGTAAATTTAATCTAAAGCTGTTCTGTGCAACGTTACCTGAACACAACATGGGGATAGTTTGATTTTTTTCTACTGTTGTAGTCCAATTACCTGGATTACAAATTTACCTCTACAGTAACCAGGAAAAAATATTATTAGTGGTACAGCACTGAATTCCTGTACTACTAGTCATATTAATGATTTTAATGATTTAGTGGTACAACTAAAAAATTATTTTCTGCTGAGTTTGTTTATCAGTGGATTAACTACTTAGCTACTACTTAAGCTCAAAGTACAAGTCAAGTGTCTTGAAAAATGAGCTAAAAAGACTGAAACATTTGTATTTCATTTCTTCATTGATTGGCCATAGTCTGTAAAAATATCTGCACAAAACAATGAAATGTATTAAAGCCTTTTACTTTTTTTTTTCTATTCTTATACATCTGTGATATTTTTCCAGATAGTGTGTATTTTAATTATTCAGATTTTATTCTTTTAAAATTTCTTAGGTGAATGTCGTCTAAGTGATCAGTAGCACAACCCAAATCTATCAATAGGAGATGTGATACTGCTAAATAGGAAATAAGTCTTTCATAATGTTTTCTTTTTAGAGACGTTAACATTAATTACCTGAGTCAGCTAGTAAACACCATATAAATAGGATTCTCAGTTTGTCTGTGAACTGAGAGAGATGGATTTTGGTTTAACACTGCATGCCAAAAGGGGCTGTTTGTTATCTGTAAAAGGACCAGCTGCCAGGTACTTGAAAAACACCAAACTGATACAAGGACTTCTTGAATGTACTTTTACTACATAGCTGATAGCTAACTAAGACAAAAGCTTTTAGTTTGTGGGAGTCTTCTGTACTGATCAAACTGCTCTGAGAAATAACCATTCCTTCTCTAGGAGGGTGGAGAGTAAAGCAAGAATGTCTGGGTGTTTCAGTCCACTCCCTCCAATTTTGATTTTGAAATGTTTACTTATTATAAATGTATTTGAATTAAAGTCTGTTGAGCTTGTTCTTTGTAAAAAAAAAAAGGCAAAAAAAAAAAAAAAGAGCTAGTAGCTTTGTTCATTTGTAACTTTGTATGCTGAGTGACTGAGGGATTTATGGCTGCTGTGTTTGAAGCCTTACTAGTCATGCTGTTCCCGTTTTTCTCCAGCAGTGAAACAGTGTTTTTGTGACTTCTGATGAACAACAGGTGTCTGACCTTACATGCTAGCAAAAACTGTTACCTGTCCAATAGCGGGATACTTGCCAGGGGAGAATCATGTCTCTCTTTGTAGTAGCTGCCAAAAGGGAAGAATACATGGAATTCATGTGGTGTTGAGGAGGTGTGACCTGAGCAAGCTGCCTAGGTATGTTGTGCCTCGTTTTCTACCAAGTACTACCGGGAGTTGTCTGCACAGAGTGCTGCTCAGCTTCTCTGCTGCAGATCTCTTAGGGATTTGGGGATCAGTTTCCTCAGGGCTTTCTGAACAGTAGCTGAGAAAATAAAAGTATTTCTTCCTAAGTTTTGGTACTGTAGTCCTTACATTTGTTGTAAAACTTCTGAATATCTGCTTAGACGAAAGCTATTTATGATGCACTTTTAATTGGGATTAAAAAGTTACTCTGAAGTCATATTAATTCTGTAGTTGTCTGTTCTTAAGTCCTCTCTACAGCTGCATTTTGATGCTGTGGTTCATTTACCTCGTCCAGAGCTGCCTGATGAATCCAGCTAAAACCCGAGCAATTTTACTGATTAAATGCCCTGTTCTTACCCCACACTAACAGAACTTTTTAGGAATGTGAGATAATCACTCCTGAAGCCAGATTGTGACTGATTTTGGAGTGCTGGGTTGAGCTTCACTTCAAGAACATGCATGAATGAATCAAGCAGAGACACAAAGCCAAGTCCTCAAATACTGCATGCAGATTTGTCACCTGTGGTGTCATTGGATATTTCATTTGGTTTTATAGAGTTTTGGAGGTAGCCACATCTTTCTTTTTTTTCTGATTTCTCTTAAATCCAGCTCTGTGCACAAAACTAACCTAGAATTTGAAAATACTCTCTAGTTCAATGGAAAAAATAAGGTGGGAGTGGGGAGAACAGCTTTGTCACTAACCTTTTTAGTTTTTCCGTGCCTGGTTTGGGATGCTAGCAGTGTTCAGCACACCATCCTTTGAAAACATTATTTTGACACAGCTACAACCACCACTATTGTAGTTATGAAGCCACAATTTACAAAATTTTGTATCTTCACTAAACCATCCAGAAAAGCAGGCTTATTCCACCTGCTTTAAGTGGTGATTAGGTGATGTATAGGAAACATTTAAGTATTGCATTACCACTGAATGCATGACTGCTGCTGGTGCTTGTATCTGCAGACTGCAGCTGATGTTGCTGATTGTAATTGTCAAGTGCCAGTTTTGTATTGATATATTTCTTCATGGAATATAGGACCTGTGAGGGGGAGGAAAAAAAGGTCATGAAACTTCCTGGGTTTTTATCAGGAATCAATTTATTTCCTTCTGTGCAAGAGAAATAAATGTTAAACACATATAATTTAACTCCAGTTGTAATCAAAGGACATTTTCTTGAAGATACCAGCATCTCTGGCATTTCCTGTCCAAACTGCAGTGAAACTAATAAAGACAAATACCTGCTCTTCAATAATGGCAGTAGACTGGAATAACTTAACAGTTGTAGAGTCTGAAGGTCTTCCTTCCACGTCATCCCTTTGCTTTGGCATTTTCCAAATGGAAAATTGGTGAGCTGTTACAAAGCATTATCTGCTGTGTGCCTCCCTCCACTTGCTGAAGTCTGGCACTAAAAACAGTCCTTAAGGTTTTGTGTTGTGTGTGCTCCACGCAGTTATGCCTCAGAGACCTGGAGTGCAAAGTGTCTTTCTAAATAGGTGTCCCCTCTATTTTTATACAGCTCCACACATAAATGTGAGTACTCTGTGGGGCTGAAGGCAAGGAGCAGCATCCTTGGAATTCTTGTTGTCTGGGATAAGAGATTTTAGATGTGATAGACAGAGGAGTAACCAGATACACCAGCAGGCAGCTGTTTGCCATCCCAGGGGAAGGGTTGGTTGCTGTCCTTGTAATGTGAAGCATTTGACTTTAAATGTGCAGCAGCCAAAGATTAAAAAAAAAAAAAAAAGGCAATGTCTCCCACATGTCTCTGTGGCTGTATCTGTAGAATTGTTCAAAGTCTTGTCAAAGTCAGACACGTGTTTTTAATTATATATTTCAGTTAAGCTTGTTTCTTCCCACCCCCACTGCCTTGTCTTTACTCTAAATCTCCTTTTTCTTTTTTCTTTTTCACTTTTCATTATTGGAGAAAGCATGCCAGCTCCAAAGGGAGCACTACCAGCTTCTGTTGGAGGATGGAAGAATAGTATTTCAGAATAGGAAAAGGGGCAGGAAATAGTCTTCAGGGTGGGATATGAACCAGGACAATAAAAGTGCTGAACATCTGGGATAGAGATCTCCGTAGGGAGGTTGAGGTGAGGACTCTGGGGCTGGAATTGGCAGTGTGTGTGAAAGGAAATGCCTGGGGGAGTTACAAGTGTGACAAAAGAACAAAGTGGTGTGACAGGGGCAAATGGGGAGTCAGAATGAGCAAACCTTTGGTGGGACTCTGGATGTATAAATAAGAGATGGATGGATCATTTGGGAGCAGAACTGATGTTCATCTATAGGGACACTTCCAAGACAAAGAAATTACTTGTTTCTTGTAGCTTATCCAGTAGCTTTTTGTGTAGTGCTTTGGTTCTAAAACCAGTTCTGAGGGAGATGATGAGGTTATAAAACAACAAGGGCAGCAAAAAGAAACAAACCAGTGTGTACCTTGGTGATTTACCTCACAGATGTGATACAGTACTCTTGGGTAGTCTGACTGCACTGAGGTCCTCCTGCTTAAAGGTGGAGAGGAGAAAAAAAGTAATTTAAATAAATTTTGTTTCTATGAGTCTCTGTGTTGCTTGAAGTGATAGAAATGAAGTGTTAGAAATGATCTGCCTAAAAGCATGCATTTCATATTAACAAACATGCTGCTTGCTTCCCCTGTCTCCATGTTAAAATATCAAATTTCCCTTTGGCAAAGGGCAGGACTGTGCAGGACACTGTTGGAGCAAAGCTGCAGAGTCCATTTGGACAACTGTTCGTGATGGGATTGTGCCTTTTGAGCATGAATGTAATTTGTGATCCATGAGTGTCCTAAAATCTGAGCTGTGACCTGTGGAAAGCTGAAAAAAACCTGGGAACACTCATTCTTGGAAGAGCAGCAGGGTTAAAATGAGAAGCTACTGGAATATATTAAACATGACTGTAAGTCAAGAAAGCTGCAATTTCTTTTTCAGCTGCAGTAAGAAATTGTTTCTAAATATGTACATAGCTGTATTTTTCACATTTCACAGAATTTGCTATAAGTGGCTCTCTGGTACACAAACAAAGGAGGCAGAATACACAAAAAGCCATTTTCTAAATCTAGTTGAAGGGTGCCTGTGTTTCCCTCAAAACCTGTGGCAAAGGGTCATTCCTGAAGCATTCATTTTGCCATGAACAAGGGAGATTTTGCTCCCAGGCAGTGGCAGCAGGATAGAGAGCTGTCACTGCTGAATTTAACTCTTTGCTGTGGGAGAGGCTTGTAAATTCACCCACTGCTCTTGGCAAGAGGGGGGAGCTTTGTGATCCCAGTCAGAATTCCCTTTGCTCCAGGATTTTTTGGAAATGACCTGTTGCTTTCCAGACTTATCAAAGTGTGGCCTTTGTCACTTGAGAGTCCCTGCTCAAAGGGGAAGGTAGCTGGGAGCTGAGAGTGCAGGATCCCTGATGAAGGTGTAAAGCATTTCTTGGGAAGAGTCACAAAAACTAAAAATAATTCTGGCAATCATTTCAGGCCATCATTGTGTCTTGATTCTTTCTTCTATTAGGCCAAGTATTTTCTAAACCCCTGGCATGATTTAGATATTTACCAAATGTCTTTATTATATCAAAAGTCACATTGCACTGGGTGCAATAAAAATAAATGAAACTTGTGGTTAAGGCATTTATTTCCATCCAAGAAGTGGAACTAAGAAAATGGTGTCCATATAAAACAAAAATTCATAGACTACAAATTGCTTTCCTTCTAAGCATGTATCTTTCTTCCCAAGAGGACAGGAACATGTAAAGTGTCTTTACTAACAACACTGATACAAAATTCCATAGCATAAAGAAAAAATAGGGTTGATAATCTTCCCATACTAAAAAAAAATGGTTAAAGCTGGTTGCTAATCTATTAATCTTATTTGTAAATATTTAAATATTGGAATGCGCTTTATCTAAGCACCCTCATCACAAAATTCACCCAACACCAGATAGAACATGGGGTGCTGGATAATGAATTTAAGAACAAAATCAGCACCTGTTATTTAACCTGTTATTTAACCATTATGATGCCTAATGAGGCTGGGAGTTGAAGCCATGGTGGTGTTCATGCTACCAGGTGTCAGATACAAACTGGTGTTTTTAGAGGAGACAAACACCCTGTTGGAAGGTAGGGTGGCAAGAAAAATAGGTTTGTCTGCTGTGGCTGCTTCTAATGCAGAATTCTGCCGTTTTTATATTTGGACTTTGAAAGTGAAGCCACTGATACTGCAGTTCTGTTTCCTTGCTGCACAGCTGAAGGTTGTGGTGCCTTTAGAACGCCGTGTTATTCCCTAATAAGCCTTATCATGCCTTAATAATACCTTCTGAATGCCTTGGATGTGAGTGATTAGGCCTGTGCTTACACAAATAGGTGCCTCAGTGGTATGATGTTATTTGCATGATTGTGGTCTGTAGGTGGAGAAGCTGCAAGCCTGTCATCAAATTACTTGTTCCAGCTGAAAAAAAAAAAAACTTGCTCTGTGTGGCTGTCACATCATCATCGTCATAGCTTGCATGGAGCAATTAGTGTTATTTTGCAAGGGACTGGAATTCTGTCCCTTCTCCCTGTTTTTTTGCTTTATGGTGAGTGTGCTGGTTTTGTCTGGGACAGAGATGACAGTGGGAAGATGTAGCTTAGATTTGTGCTGTAAGCAGTGTTGATAATACAGGGATTTTTTTTTTTTTTTAATTGCTGAGCAGTGTCTGCACAACGAGTCCTTTCTCTGCTCCTCTCACCACCCTGGCAGTGAGGGGCTGAGGGTGCTCAAGGATTTGGGAGGGGACACAGCCAGGACAGCTGATCCCAATGGATCTGAGGGGCATTCCAGACTGTGTGACATCATGGCCAGCTTAGGAGGTGGTGAGGACACAAAGGAAGGGCAAGGGAGACTCACATTCAAGGGTTTTGTCTTTCCAAGTGATGGAGCCCAGCTTTCCTGGGAATGCCTGAACACCTGCCTGCCCATGGGAGGTGGTGAAGGAATTCCTTGATTTGTTTTGTTTGTGTGCATGGATTTTGCTGCCCCTCTGAGGCAGTTTTTATCCCAACCCAGGAATTTTGCAGCTTCTTACCCTTCTGATTCAGTCCCCCATTCCCCTGCTCAGGGGAGTGAGCAAGTTGCTGACTGGAGCTGAGCTCTGGAAGTGAGGAAAACAAAAGCCAATTAGAACACTGAGACAAATTTAAGTTTTTTGTACACTTTTTAAGTTTTGTGTACACTCACCTTTCCCTGGATTCTGCTAATTCCCAGCTCTCTGTGTGTTTGTGGGCACCCCTGTTCTGCTAATTCCCAGCTCTCTGTGTGTTTGTGGGCACCCCTGTTCTGCTAATTCCCAGCTCTCTGTGTGTTTGTGGGCACCCCTGTGCTCTGGGATTTTTTTGTTTGCTGGGAACAGAAGCAGGGTCACCATTTTACACAGGTGGAAATACAGGTTTATTATTTTTAACCCTGCTCTCCCTTCACCTCTGACCCCAGCCACAGTGTTGGTTGTCCTCCTGTTCAACACTCAGGTTTTGTAATCAGGAGTTGAGCCACGCTGGGGAGATGGAGAATGAGCAGCTCAGTCGTCAAATTAAATTAGCATTTAGAGAAGTGTAGGCAGAGGCCACACGGAGCTGACCAGGCACCTTGCATGGTGGGCTGGCAAGGAAACTGGGAAAAAAAAAGAGGGGAAAAAGGGGGGAAAGTGGTTAATTCTGCATTTGGGGAAAGAGAAGGGGAAATGCTTGGCAATCTGGGGGCTTCTGTGGGGGCTGTAGTGCTGAAACCCCAGGTTTGAGAGCAACACACCAGTGAGGTGCCTGGACAAGGGAGATGCCTGAAGAAACCCTGAGGGGTTTATAAATATACCAAAAATATGTGTAGCTGACAATATTAGGGTTGGGCTTTAGCAATTTTGACTCAAAGCTGTGTCACTCCTGCCAGGCAGACTTTGAGTGTGCCACAATCTCGATGGAGATTGCTAGCCCAAATCTGAATATGCAAATCTGAGGGCAAGAAATACCTCAGAGAGCTGGTGCAGGACTGGGAAAGGCAGCCCTGTGAGTTTGGACCTGTGTGTGGCGATGTTTGAGGGTCCCTAGGACAAGGGAAGATATCAGAATCTTGACTCCATGTTTCAGAAGGCTGATTTATTATTTTATGGTATATATTGTGTATATACACCATATATATAATGGTATATATTATATTAAAAGAAAATGGTATATATAATAATAAATATATAATAAATACATTTATTAAAATAAATATGTAATAATGGTATATATTATATTAAAATAAAATATATATTTTATTTTATTAATGATGATATAGTAGATATTAGATATTTTATTACATACTATATAAATTATATTATATTATATTATATTATATTATATTATATTATATTATATTATATTATACACTATATATTAATATTATATTTTATATTTATTATATTACATTATAAATATAATATAATATAATATAATATAATATAATATAATAATATATAACTATACTAACAATATACTATAATATTAATATAATAAAATATTATATTAGCATTCCATTATTATTATTATTATTATTATTATTATTATTATTATTATTATTATTATTATTATTATTATTATTATTATTATTATTATTATACTATACTATACTAAAGAACGAGAAAGGAGACATCAGAGGGCGAGCAAAGAAAGGAATGAATAATAAAATTTGTGACTGACCAGAGTGATTGACACAGCTGGCTGTGATGTGATTGGCCATTAATAAAAACCAATTCACATGCTGGGTAAACAATTCTCCAAATCACATTCCAGAGAAGCACAACATGGAGAAGCTGAAGCTTCCCAGCTTCTCAGGAGAAAAAATCTTGGCCAAGGGATTTTTCATAAAATATGTCAGTGACATCTGTGCTTAATCACTGGTCTGTTCATCAGATATGAACAGCTTAAACAGTGCTAAGGAGCAGTAATTTCACCTGGAAAAAGTCACAGAGATTGTGAAGGTGGTAGGATGAAGGTTTTGGAAATATTTCCCATTCTAATATTTTGCTGAACTAAACACAACCTTATTTACATCCTGTATTCTAAGATTTTCTGATCTGTTCTAACTTTGCAGCTTTAAAGGAGCTGGAAGAAAACTTCCCATGTTTGGTGTCTGCCTGTGGTTTTGTTTTGGTTTGGAGGTATTTGGGTGGTTTTTTGGTTTGGTTTGTTTTTTTTTTTTTTTTGGTGGTTGTGGGTTGTTGGGTTTTTGGGGTTTTTTTTTTTTTTTTTTTTTTTTGGTTTTTTTTTTCCTTGGGTTTTTTTTTGGGGGGGGAGGTTGGGGGAGGCCTTGATTGGTTGTTTTTAATGTTCAGTCAATAACCAATTTTAATGTTTTGGGGAAAATAGAATGGGAGGCAAGGAGAATACATTACTTTTTGAAATTTCAGTTTTCTTTCACTGAGCAGAGGCACTGGGTATCTCAATGTTATTGAATATGGTTGCTGTTTCCCCCCACATTTGTTCATGGGGCCAGGAAGATGAAAAATTATGAGGGTTGATATTTATTTTTTTCTCTCTTTGGTTTCCAGTGCCAAGTGCCCAGGCAGAGTTTCTGTGATGCTGAAAGTCTGAAAGTCTCGGCTGTATCCCTTGTGCACAAACATTTATCTGAACTGTTCTGGATATCCTGGTTTTGCTGTTCATGCTCAGGTTTATTGTAGGCATGGAGAGCTGCTGGTTCTTGACTGCTGTGACAGCTTAGAGCCTGTGGAATCTGTAGGCTTGGAGGTTGGACCACTGGGAAGGAGGGGAGCAGATATTGCATCAGGCTTTGGTCAAAAAGGCAGTTTTTGAGGCACTTGGAGTCAAAATAAAGGCAGCTGAAACTCTGTTGTGTTCCATTTACAAATTTGTAAAACTTTGGCTCTCCATCAATGTCATTGTCAATAATTTCATTTTTTTCCTCACTTTTGGCTGATGCTAATTTTTTTTTTTTTTTTTTTTTTTTTTTTTTTTTTTTTTTTTTTTTTTGGGGATGACCTAATTCAGTTTGTCCCACCTCGTGGTGCTGCCTGTGCAGATCACAGGGTGTGAATCACCAGGCTGTGGCACATTGAACCCTCATGTGGAAACAGATCCTCAGAAAATGGAGCACCACGTCCTCCGCTGACAGAAAGTGCCTGCGAGGGCTCCTGACAGGGTTTGTGTCACCCTGTCTGTCTCTCTTCTGCCTGAAGGACAAAATCCTGCCAGAGCTATTAGCTGCAGTGCAAAGGCTGTGTGGCTCTGACCATCATCTGTGAACCACAAAAGGGCGGAACCTGATTAAATCTGATTTTTTTCTTTCTCAACTTCATGGTCAGCTTGGCAGGGGAATGCACTGTTCTCACAAAGAATTTTTTTTCCCAGGTTTCAGTGGTGTCTCAGCTTTTCTGAGATTGTTATTAATAGAATGGAATAAGATTTGAGTCACATATTGGAGCAGGTTGTGCTGTCCCCACCTTTGGAGGATTCCAGGTCCAGCCTGGCTGAAGCCCTGAGTGCTCTGATTTAATCCTGTGGCTCACCCAGCGGGAATTAAGATCTCCAGAGGTCTCTGGCTGATTCAGGTCCTCAAAATTAATTATTTTTGTCATGCAGCCTTACCATTCCAGTGGGGATTTATCTTCTGTGAAAGCTTAGCCTCAATTTCCATATCCTGCCCTTTCTTTTTGGTTTTTTTTTTTTACTTTTTTTGAAGTGGGGAAGCTGCCTAAACACCATTTGAATACTGAATTCTGCCACCTTCTCTTCATTTTTTAAGCAGACCTATAGAAATTAACAAACCAAGCTTGTCTGATGTTGTTACTTCTTTAAAAATCCATCAGCGCTGTCATGACAAATTAAATTAGACCTAAATTTATTTCTTTCTTAGATTCTGATAGGGAAAGAAAAGAATTTGCAGAATCAGAAAGAGTTAGGTGACTTTTCCAATGATGAATTGGACAGAACGATTTTCTGAGCTGGCATGTAAAATAGATGCCCTGGATTATTTACTGTGAAATTTTCTGACGTCCTTTATTGTTGTGGAAGCAGCTGCCCATTTGTTTATTTCAAAAACATTGCTTCCACAGTGGGCTCACTTCCCCACCTCACCTCCTCCAGCTAAAAGCATCTATTAGTACTTGTGAGAATTTTTCAAGAGGCAAAATTCCCCTCCAAAAAAACCTTTAATTGCATGGCTTTTTTTGTTTAAATATTGCCCAGTTTTTAAAAGTGAATAGAAAATGTGACTGGAAAGCTCTTATTTTTCATACAGCTCAGGGATCAACCTTCCAGGGCTGGGAAGAAGTGAGTAGAATAAATCAAAAATACCAAACAGATTTCAATATATTTCAAATACCAAACAGATTTCAGTGACCTGGACTCCCAGGCTTGCCTTGAAGAGAAAACCTGTGGAGTTCCTTGGGTGAGAAAAACTTCCCAGTGAGCTCAGGGAGCACCTGAAAATCA